>NC_140168.1:70844547-71079547 GCF_963971535.1 Notolepis coatsorum
TGGGGGGGGGGAAGAGTTAGAGAGTTCCCATGTTTGTGGTGCTGCAAAGGAGCAGACATGTAGTACCCTGTAGTGCCATGTAGTACCCTATAGTACCCCATAGTGCCATGTAGTACCCCGTAGTATCCTGTAGTACCCTGTAGAGCAGACCTGGGCATTGTACGGCCCGCGGGCCGGATCCGGCCCGAGGGATGATTCTGACCGGCCCGCGAAAGATTACATGATAATAAAAAAAAATTAAAAAAAAATAAAATTTTTTTTTTTTTTTAATATTTTTTTTTTTTACTTTTTTTCCCCCGTGTCAACGTTCACACGCACAGTATACGCTTAGGAGACATGCTCAGAAGATGTTGGTTCTCTTTGGATCCACCTACATATGTGAACAGACATTCTCAGTCATGACGTTTACCAAGTCCAGGTACAGATCCTCTCTCACTGATGAACATCTGGCAGCTGTGCTTCGCATCTCCACCTCAGACATGCAACCTGACTTTGATGGACTTGTTAAAGCTCAACAGAGACTGGATTTCTCACACTGAATGAAAAAAAAAGAACTGAAGAACACTAAAATGTGGAAATATAACAAGTGAAATGGGACACTTGATATTTTTTTTTCTTTTTTTTGCACAGTTCTGAAAACATTAAATGTTTAATATAGGCATGTAAAGTAAAAAAAGCTACAAAACTGGGACACTTTTCTTTACACAGTTCAGTGACATGTCTTGTTTATTTTTGCTATAAGATGATGTGATGTCTTTAGAAAGCTAAGAAAATCCTTGTTTCAATAGTATATGAAACTCAAAATGCCCTTTGTTATTAATGTTTCACATTTTGTTTATCATTTTGGAAATAAATTCTATTTGAATAAATTATATTTTTGAAAGCTAACCTCACCTTTTAATTGCCAAATAATAACATACACTCTTACCAGGGGTCAAAACAATGCCATTTACTGCTTTTTATATAGAAATAAAATTTATATTATGCATAATTGAGTTTGGAATTTTGGCCCGGCCCCCCAACATATTTTCAGTTGCTCATTCGGCCCCCCGGGAAAAATAATTGCCCACCCCTGCTGTAGAGCCATGTAGTACCCTGTGGTGCCTTGTGGTACCATGTAGTACCCCGTAGTGCCATGTAGTTCCATGTAGTGCCATGTAGAGCTATGTAAGCCATGTAGTACCCTGTAATGCCATGCAGTACCATGTAGTACTCTGTGGTACCATGTAGTACCCTGTACCCTAACTAAACTACCCTATAGTAAACTACCCAGTGGTACCATGTAGTACCCTGTACCATAACTAAACTACACAGATTAATCTAAAGGTCAGTCCCCGACCAGGTGAGATCAAGGTAGGTTGAAGGAGAGAGAGAAAAGATGAGTCTTAAGCAAGGATTTAAAAGCTTCGACAGAGCAGGCGCCCCTGATGACGGCAGGTAATTTGTTCCACAGGTAGGGAGCGCGGTAGACAAAGGCTCTGTGGCCGGCGGATTTCTTTTTAACCCTAGGGGTCGATAGAAGCCCCGCATTTTGTGAGCGCAGAGCACGAGCGGGCGAGTATCGGGAGATGAGATCGGATAGATAGAGCGGTGCAAGCCCATTTAAAATTTTGTAGGTGAGGAGTAGCACTTTAAAGTCAGAGCGGGCTTGGATAGGAAGCCAATGTAGGGCGGACAAAACTGGTGTGATGTGATCAAATTTTCTAGTTCTAGTTAGTATCCGTGCAGCCGCATTTTGCACGAGTTGAAGATTTTTGATGCTTGAATTAGGTAGGCCTGAAAAAAGTGCATTACAGTAGTCCAGACGTGATGAGACAAAAGCATGAATCAGGGTTTCAGCATCAGCCAGAGTTAAAATGGGGCGTATTTTTGCGATATTACGAAGATGGAAGAATGCAATTTTGGTGACATTTTTTATATGTGCATTAAATGAGAGGGAGGAATCAAAAATGACTCAGAGGTTTTTTATGGTGGAGCTCTGGGATACATGACAGGTATCAAAGTTGAGGGAGATGTCCTGACTACACCACTGTGTAGTCCGCAAACTTCACTATGGAGTAGGAGCTGAACCTGGCCACACAGTCATGTGTGTAGAGTGAATACAGCAGGGGGCTCAGAACACAGCCCTGGGGGGACCCGATACTCAGGGTGATGGTGTTGGAGGTCTGACCCCCCACCCTGACCGCCTGAGGCCTTTCACTCAGAAAGTCCAGTATCCAGGCGCTCAGAGCGGATCTCAGACCCAGCTCAATCAGCTTGTCCACCAGTCTGGTGGGGACTATGGTGTTGAACGCTGAGCTATAGTCAATGAACAACAGTCTCACATAGCCCCCCTTCTGGCTGTCTAGGTGAGAGAGGGTGTTGTGTAGTACCTGAGAGACCGCATTATCAGTGGACCTGTTTGACCTGTATGCAAATTGCAAAGGGTCCATATCACTGGGGAGGGAGGCACAAATGTAAGCCTTAACCAGCCTCTCAAAACATTTCATGACCACAGAGGTGAGTGCCACCGGTCTGTAGTCATTAAGACCTGCTGGAGAGGATTTTTTTGGTACCAGGATTATAGTGGACACCTTGAAGCAGGCAGGGACCACGGACTCAGCCAGATATAGATTGAATATGGTGGTGAACACTGGGGCTAGCTGGTTAGCACAGCACTTAAGTATACGTCCTGTTATCCCATCTGGGCCAGCTGCTTTTCTGTTGTTCACCCGCATAAATGCTCTTCTCATACTGTGTTCTGTCAATGAGAGAGTGCCCCCCCCCCCTTCCACGACGGCCGGTGCGTCAGTGACATCGTTAGCCGGTGAGCTAGCGTCGCCACTGTTTGCACCAAACCGCGCATAAAAGGAGTTGAGTTGATCCGCGAGAGAGGCGTCGGCACTCCCGATTGAGGGGGCGCTGACTTTGTAGTCAGTTATCGTCCGTAGTCCTCGCCATAAACCTCTTGTGTCGTTCTGGGCCATTTGTGCCTCCATCTTGCCAGCGTATGTCCTCTAAGCCAGCTTTACGGCCTTGCGCAGAGTATAGACTGTAGCCTTATACTCATCCATATTTCCTGACGCTCTGCCCAGGTTATAAGCAGCATTTAACATATTTAACATATTAAATCCTTTCTACTTGGCAGCATTGAAATATTATTTTCCTGGTACTCCATACGGTTGGTAGGCTACGCAGTAGCAGACAATATTTTACTTATTTATTTAGTGTATTTGTCAGGGACAATGTAAAAGAAAACAATTTACAATAACAAGATACAGATGCATTGCATGTAGGACCAGGACTTAGCCATGCTAAGGCTGCAACCCCTGTCCGTGGTTAGGCTTTTCTTTACACATTCATATCGATATTAATATTCATAACAATATTAATATCAATAGTAATATTAATATTCATATCAATATTCATATACATATTCATATGACTATTTATATGGATATTAATATCGATAGTCATACCGATATTCATATTCATATCAATAATACTATTTGTAACTGAGGGGTACAATTCCCTGACTGTATTGTTAGATATGATACTTACTACCACTACCTCTTGTACTTTAGACTCTGGCCACCCAGTACTAGGCATAAATAATTATGGTAAACACTCCCACGTAGATGAAACGATCCAACACAAATGTACCAAGTCGAAAGTCTGCGTTTAATAATAATTAATACATAGCAAAAGGTATGTAGAGCAATCACTTAATTACATTTATGATTTGAAATAGGATGCACTTTTATGGCAAATGAGTATTCGTTGGTATATCAATAGAGAACGTCCAATCTCTGGTGGCGCAGGCGGTAAATATACAACCTGGAATATTTAAGGAATAATGGCAATGATACTTTAATGATTATAGAACTGGATACACTAGGGGGGAATTCCGGTCGCTTGTAAGACAACTGGAGAAGGGGGGGGGGGGGTAGAGTCTGGCTGTATCCGTCTGGCCGAGGGTATCCTGGGAGAACCCACGGTTGTGCGGCTCGGTGCCTCAGCGATCCTCGATCCACAGATGAAAGCAGTTGGACTCTCTGTGGGCCGGCTTCCTCCGGTCCACGATGGAGAGACGTGAAGCGACCTCGTCGTGTAGAGCGTCTCCTCACCTGTCGTCCTCTCCGGGGGGGGGGTTTCCAACACACGGCAGTGTTGGTCTTTATCCATAGAATAATCACTGTATACAAAGCATAATCCGTGCCTGGGAAGGCGGGCTGTCGTCGGTAGAATAATCCGGTATGCAGGTCCACTCGCTCGTCGGCTCTGGGGCTCTTCGGGTGCAGCCTCACATGGGGTCGGCCACCCTGGATAAGCAGCCAGTTCTACCCGAAACGATGGGGGTACTGAGTACGATAGTATTCTCACCGCACGAAGCACTACATATGAATAGACTATTATTAGCTTAATAGACTACGTCCAACTCGACGATATAGTGCCAAATATGACTATTCAAATATTAATATACACGATGTCTCAATACCGATGGTAGGCCGAACTTGGCCTTACTCCCACACGTGGCGTCGCGGGGAGGCTTTACGTCTGTCACTCTATTGGAGGGTAAGAAACTGGACTAAAAGGAAGTCCTACTTTAGTAGCGCAGTATATATACGCACTATGAACAAATAGTACCATTAGTGGTGCGGTAGCCAGATTCCTACGCGGAACTAGGACTTGTTCGTACATGTTGAGCGGTACGTTTGAACTGGGTCTGGGGGGTATGGCAGCCTGGCACCAAGGTCTCGACCAATAGTAGAATGGAGACTATTATGGGATGTTCAGTAGGCTAGAATGGATATTCAATGCATATTGTACAAGGAATATACAAGGGATATCAGGGAATATTAGAGAATATACAAATACAATTAAATATATATATATAAATAAATATATATATTCGGTTTAATCTGGCCCTTCACAACAGCCACCCCCTGATTGGTCCCAGACCTAATCAGTTAAGCAGAGACAGATTAATCGCGTTGTCTATTTACACATAAGGGTTTGCTGTAGGGGTCAGTCAACTTCACAAAGTCATAGGGTTATAGGGTCATGGTCATCATCGATTGTGTCTGGGAGTCGGGGCAGTTCTATGAGCCTCGCCACGGGACGGGTGTAAGTGCGACCCTGGACAAGCACTTCGGCTGCTCGGACCTTGCCGTCGGCACCGGTGATCACTTTGCTTACGCGGCCGGCCGGCCACATAGCTCTGGGCAGTGATTGATCAATAATCATGACGACTGTTCCTTCTGTCAAATTGTCTCTCTCCTTTACCCACTTCTGGCGGGTCTGTAGAGACGGTAGGTAGTGCAGTAGGAATGTCCTTTGTTGTGCACTCTCTATGGTAGTGCAATCATCTATGTTGGGGTCTGCGGAGATAACAGTGCTCAATCCACAGAACATAGGTTTCTTATTCTCAGCCTCCTCTTGACTGGCTTCCCTCGGGATAGGCGTGGGCCACTCTCCTTCCGGGAGCTTTAGGAATGCTGGGCCGTCACTGTAGACATTGCGACGGGTGAGGTCATCTAGGGGCATTCCCCGGGTGATGACGTCAGCTGGGTTCTGTTTTGTATCAACGTAGCGCCACTCTGTTTCTCCGGTTAACTCTTCGGTTAAGTCTTGAATCTCGGTGACTCTGACTCCCACGAAGACTTTGTACTTGCATGAGTCCGATTTGATCCAGGCGAGTACTGTCGTGGAATCTGACCACAGGATTGTTCTAGACACCGGTATGGTGAGCTCACGTTGGATGAGCGTGGCTAGGTGCGCTCCGGCTAGGGCTGCGCAGAGCTCTAGACGTGGGATAGATTGTTGCTTGCGTGGGGCTATTCTCGAGCGGGCGAGGACAAATGCTGTGTAGATCTCTCCCCCCTCCTCCCGGGCCCGCAAGTAGGCTACTGATCCGTATGCGACCTCTGAGGCGTCACTGAAGACGTGTAAGTCCATTTTACATGTCTCTGGCCTCACCGTGGGTGGGAAGTAGCTTCGGCGCATATTAACGCCTGGGAGTGAGTGGAGCTCCATCTCTCACTCTCTCCAGGTGGATGCAAGGTGTGCGGGAATGGGGTCGTCCCAGCCCTGGTCCTTGTCCCACAATGCTCGTACAATAATTTTTGCCCTGGTGGTGTACGGTAGAATACATCCTAGCGGGTCATATTGTCGGGCGAGTGTTGTGTACACACTCCGTCTGGTGGTCGGCGCCGCCGCCGGCCTTCCCTGCTCCGTAGTCAGGGGCTTGTGTCTGTAGTGAAGCGAATCTGTTTTGAATCGCCACACCAATCCCAGGGTCATCTCCTGGGCTTCTCCCGGGATTGTAGCCATCCAGGTCTCGCTGCTGGCTGCCTTGTCCTCGGAGGAGAGGCTGCGCAGTACTTGCGGATCGCTGCTGGCCCACTGCCTGAGATCAAAGCCGCCTTTGATCAATGAGGCGCGGAGTTTAATCAGGAGAGCCTCGGCTTCTTCCTGGGTTGAAAGGCTTTGTAGACAGTTGTCTACGTAGAAGCTGTTCTTTACGCTGTGTCGGACCTCTTCGTCCGCTGCTGGGTCCTCTGCTACATGTTTCTGTAGTGCAAATGTAGCACAGCAGGGGCTGCACGTCGTTCCGAAGGGGAGGACTTCCCATTGGTAGATGGCTGGGTGCTCATCTCCTGGCTTCTCTCTCCATAGGAACCGTAACAGGGGCTTGTCCTCCTCTACTAATCTCACCTGCAGGAACATTCCTTTAATGTCCCCGCTGATGGCCACCTTTTCCTGGCGGAAGCGGAGTAGAACGCCGAGTAGGGAGGGGCCGAGTGTGGGACCGGGCAGTAACTCTTTATTCAGATTTTGGGATCCGATCTGGTAGCTGCAGTTAAATACTATGCGGTCTTTACCGTTGTGATGGACCTTGTGGTGAGGCACGTACCACGATTCAGTGGTCTGGTCAGCCTCTTTAATGTCCATCTTTGTGACGTGTCCCGCTGTGATGAGCTTCTCAATCTCGGCGCGGTATACACTCTCTTGGGCGGGGTTCTTGGCTAAGCGCCGCTCCGTGTTCAGCAGGTACCGTTCTGTGGCGTCTGTCTTGGCGTGGAAAGTAGGCATTCCTTCTCGCCGCAGGAGTGGCGTGGCGTATCTCAACACGCCGTTGACCGGGACTCTCTTGGTCCCTGTCTCGAGGAGGTGAATGGCGTAAATGTCATCTTTAGAGCGAATGTCTTTCTTTCCGTTCTTAAAGGGCATTTGTTCCAAGGTCCATAGCAGCTCTACGTGTTGCAGGAGTGCGGTTTCTCCCTCTGTGACTCGGGAGTGGAGACATCTAGTGGCTGTACTTCGGTTGAGAGATTTGGCGAGCGGGCCTTGGAGAGTCCATCCCAAACGGGTCTCGACTGCTGCAGGACAGCCTCGGGGTCCGGTATGAACCCGGTCTATCGGGACAATGAGGTCTGCATGGTCGGAGCCTATCAACAGGGTCGGCATAGCATTGTCTATGAGCGGGATCGGTAACTTGCGCAGATGTGCATATTTCTCCATCAGCTTGGCGACGGGGTATGTGTACCGCGACAGTCCTATTTCTTGGCTGGTGAAAGCGTCTGTAATCTGGTACCGTCGCTCAGGCTGGCCGCTTGCTGCGATAGAGAATGAGACATTCTCGCCCTTTATCGTCTTCAAATCTCGTCTTATTGTCCGAATTGTCATTTGGGTTTCGCTTCCCCGCAGCCGCAGCGGAGGCGAGCAGAAGGGTCTTCTCTGACCCGTCATCGAGGACGGCGTAAGTGTCCAGGACTTTATTCTGGTAGCTTAGTGTCACACGCACTACTTTTAGGAGTACTCAGGCTCCACTGCTGCTGGCGGGATCGATGTACATGACGCTCGCTTTGCTGCTGGATGGTGCGGGTGAAGGGCGCCGTCTGTTACTGTCGTGAAGTATGTCCAGATGGGCTCCATCGCACTTGGTGCACCTTTTCTTTAAGCGGCATTCGGCTGCCATGTGTGAGCGCGCACAGCGAAAACAGCGCTTGTTGGACTTTATCCATTGACTTGCTTCCTCCGCGTTCAGCTTGGGGAAGGAGTCACATTGCGCTAGCCAGTGTTCTTTCTCACAGTAGGGGCACACTATCTTCCACTTCTCCGTTCTGGAGGGGGTACTGTGGCTCCTGCTGCTCGGTACTGACTCCGATTGGTGCATCACAGTCACCGATCTTCTTCCATCATTTAGTCGTCTGGTTCCTTCTCTGGAGCCAGGGGTGCTCCGTCCGAATGTATCTAGCCATAGGCTGCTGACTTCTCTCGCCAGGAAGTCTGCTAGATCGAGGAGGTTCGGTTCGGGGCCATTCGGGTCTCGGTGGTCTCTCTGCCGCCTAAAACGCTCCTGTCGAGCGGGCGGCAGCTTCTCCAAGATCCTTTCCACATTTGAGTTGGCGTAAAGTTCATGCCTCCCCTTCTCTCTCTGCGCTCCCAACATCCCTACCAGGGACTGCACTCTGATGGACAGGTCGTCCAGTGCTCGATTGTCTATTGCTGGGGGTAAGCGGTCGATGTGTCGGATCTCCTGGATCACGTAATCCCATATGCGCCCATACCTCTGGTCCAATGCTACCAGCGCTGCTGTGTATGGGGTGGTGGAAGTCGCGTAGGCGAGCGCTATATTATGTGCGCGGGGTACCTTTAAGTGCTTCAGTAGGATGGCGTATTTATGGCGTTCATCCAATACATCCACCAACATGGTCTCCAGACACATGCGGAGTTCTGTATACTGGGCCCGGTTCTCTTGGGTGAAGTCGGGTACCATAGGCGTGCCAATGTATGACGCTGACTGTGGATACATCGGCGAGCGTTGGGGGAGAGGCCTCCTAGGCGAGTCTCCTCCCGCTCCTTGGTATGGGCTGGTACTGGCAGTGTACCATGGCCCGCTTGTCCAGGTGCTGTTCCTCGGTGCGGGTCGTGCGTCGTGCTCACCCGTGTATAGAGTCGGGGGTCTGTAGCGCAGCTCCGCGGGAGTATAGCCTGGGCTGTACCGGACCTCCTGGTCCGGTAGAGTACTGTGCTGTCGTCGGGCGTGGTTCTCCTCCTCTTCCTCTTCGTCTTCAGTTAGGTCATCCAGTGCTTGTAGTCTCTGGTTTAGCCTCTCCACAGGATATGCTGCTCCTTCCCGGTTGCTAGGTCTCGCTTGGACCGGTGGGGGGAGGTGGTCTGTGGGGGGTATAGACCTCGTCTGTTGGTCAAGTTCAGGGTTGTTTACTCGGCTAGGGGATGCCGCCCTGGAGGTGTGTCTAGACGAGTTCCTGGAGCCTCTGGCGGAGGGAGAGGGTGTTGTCCGTCTGATCAGCTGTTCTATTAGTTGCGCTTGCTGTCTGTCGCGCTCTGCGTCCCGTAGAGCACCAGCAGCTGCTCGCTGGCTGTCTGCTCGGTCTCGGGCCACATTCTCTTCCATCTGAATGCGTCTTATTTCTAGACGTATATGCTCTTCTTCGCTCCGCTGCTGGATCTGCAGTCGGTCGCGTTCAGCAGCGGCGTTCAGGCTGATGAGGAAGGCCTGCTGTAGGGTCCTCTCTGCCTCGCTGGGAGAAGGCGGTTGTATAGGGGAGCCTTCCCTCGGGGTACTCCTTGCGGAGCCTTGGAGCTCTATCTCCACGGTGCTCTCCCCGTCTTCTTCCGTGCCGAGTTCTCTCTCTGTAGCGTTGTATTCCTCCCGGGACTCATCGGGGACTACTTCTTCAGTACTGGCGGGGTGTGAAGTCATGTCTGGTTCCCACTGGTCCCCACCGTGAGCTTGGTCAGTTACATTAGAACCCGTAGGGGCCTCTATGGTCGGGGTAGTCTGGGCGTTGGGGTTAGACATACTTTTACTTTCTAGTTTTACCGCGTTTACTGTTAGTAGAAGACTAGGTTGTTGACTGACAGCGTAAGCCTCTAAGTACTGAGGGAGCCGTCGTTCGCGCTGCGGGCGTTGGTTAGGAGGATCGTTTCGTGGAGTGTTCATCATAGGCCATTTCAATATTAATAACACTATATTAATATTACACTAATTACCATCCGGCTCGAAGGACCAATTGTAACTGAGGGGTACAATTCCCTGACTGTATTGTTAGATATGATACTTACTACCACTACCTCTTGTACTTTAGACTCTGGCCACCCAGTACTAGGCATAAATAATTATGGTAAACACTCCCACGTAGATGAAACGATCCAACACAAATGTACCAAGTCGAAAGTCTGCGTTTAATAATAATTAATACATAGCAAAAGGTATGTAGAGCAATCACTTAATTACATTTATGATTTGAAATAGGATGCACTTTTATGGCAAATGAGTATTCATTGGTATATCAATAGAGAACGTCCAATCTCTGGTGGCGCAGGCGGTAAATATACAACCTGGAATATTTAAGGAATAATGGCAATGATACTTTAATGATTATAGAACTGGATACACTAGGGGGGAATTCCGGTCGCTTGTAAGACAACTGGAGAAGGGGGGGGGGGGTAGAGTCTGGCTGTATCCGTCTGGCCGAGGGTATCCTGGGAGAACCCACGGTTGTGCGGCTCGGTGCCTCAGCGATCCTCGATCCACAGATGAAAGCAGTTGGACTCTCTGTGGGCCGGCTTCCTCCGGTCCACGATGGAGAGACGTGAAGCGACCTCGTCGTGTAGAGCGTCTCCTCACCTGTCGTCCTCTCCGGGGGGGGGGTTTCCAACACACGGCAGTGTTGGTCTTTATCCATAGAATAATCACTGTATACAAAGCATAATCCGTGCCTGGGAAGGCGGGCTGTCGTCGGTAGAATAATCCGGTATGCAGGTCCACTCGCTCGTCGGCTCTGGGGCTCCTCGGGTGCAGCCTCACATGGGGTCGGCCACCCTGGATAAGCAGCCAGTTCTACCCGAAACGATGGGGGTACTGACTACGATAGTATTCTCACCGCACGAAGCACTACATATGAATAGACTATTATTAGCTTAATAGACTACGTCCAACTCGACGATATAGTGCCAAATATGACTATTCAAATATTAATATACACGATGTCTCAATACCGATGGTAGGCCGAACTTGGCCTTACTCCCACACGTGGCGTCGCGGGGAGGCTTTACGTCTGTCACTCTATTGGAGGGTAAGAAACTGGACTAAAAGGAAGTCCTACTTTAGTAGCGCAGTATATATACGCACTATGAACAAATAGTCCCATTAGTGGTGCGGTAGCCAGATTCCTACGCGGAACTAGGACTTGTTCGTACATGTTGAGCGGTACGTTTGAACTGGGTCTGGGGGGTATGGCAGCCTGGCACCAAGGTCTCGACCAATAGTAGAATGGAGACTATTATGGGATGTTCAGTAGGCTAGAATGGATATTCAATGCATATTGTACAAGGAATATACAAGGGATATCAGGGAATATTAGAGAATATACAAATACAATTAAATATATATATATAAATAAATATATATATTCGGTTTAATCTGGCCCTTCACAACACTATTACTATTCACATGCATATTCATATACATATTCGTATCAATATTCATAGTCATATTCATATCAATATTAATATTCATATCTATATTCATATTACTATTCATTACATATCATTATTACCAAAAGTACATTCGTTAAAATGAGCACATACTAGTGACATTCTTTACATCATACAATAATTACAATAATTGCATCACATTACAGTCATTTTACATGTGTTGCATATGTGTACATGTGTGTGTGTGTGTTCCCTGATTCATGGCAATATGTGTATGTGCATAATGTTTATAAGTGTGCGTGTCTGTGTGGACACACTGTAGTCTTATGTAGTAGTATGTATGTATGTATGTATGTATGTATGTATGTATGTATGTATGTATGTATGTATGTATGTATGTATGTATGTATGTATGTATGTATGTATGTATGTATGTATGTATGTATGTATGTATGTGTCTGTTCCTCTAGCTGTGTGTACATGTCTATGTGTGTTTGTTCCTCTAGCTGTGTACATGTCCATGTGTGTCTGTTCCTCTAGCTGTGTGTACATGTCTATGTGTGTTTGTTCCTCTAGCTGTGTGTACATGTCCATGTGTGTCTGTTCCTCTAGCTGTGTGTACATGTCTATGTGTGTTTGTTCCTCTAGCTGTGTGTACATGTCTGTGTGTCTGTTCCTCTAGCTGTGTGTACATGTCTATGTGTGTTTGTTCCTCTAGCTGTGTGTACATGTCTATGTGTGTCTGTTCCATCACTTGAACGTGCTGTATCCAACCAACTCACTGATTATCTCTTACAGAATGACCTCCTAATCAGTCAGGCTTCAGGACTGGTCACTCCACAGCGGTGACACTCATTGCGGTCACAGAGGCACTTCACTTAGCAAAAGCGAAAGGCCTCTCCTCTGTCCTGATTCTCCTAGACCTATCTGCAGCCTTCGACACAGTCAACCATCAGATCCTCCTCGCGTCCCTCGCAGGAATGGGAGTGGCTGGCTCTGCGCTGACAAGGCTGACATCATACCTCAATGACCGCTCCTAAGTGCCATGGAGAGGGACCCTGTCTGCCACCCGCCCCCTGCAGACGGGTGTCCCCCAGGGCTCGGTCCTTGGACCCCTTCTCTTCTCCCTCTACACTAAATCTCTGGGTAACATTATCACGTCTCATGCCTTCTCGTATCATTGCTATGCCGATGATACTCAACTCTTCCTCTCCTTCCCTCCCTCAGATATTCACATCTCTGAGCAGATATCGGCCTGTCTGTCCGACATCTCCGCCTGGATGACGTGTACATGTCTATGTGTGTTTGTTCCTCTAGCTGTGTGTCATATGTCTATGTGTGTCTGTTCCTCTAGCTGTGTGTACATGTCTATGTGTGTTTGTTCCTCTAGCTGTGTGTCCATGTCTATGCGTGTCTGTTCCTCTAGCTGTTTGTACATGTCTATGTGTGTCTGTTCCTCTAGCTGTGTGTACATGTCTATGTGTGTTTGTTCCTCTAGCTGTGTGTCCATGTCTATGCGTGTCTGTTCCTCTAGCTGTTTGTACATGTCTATGTGTGTCTGTTCCTTTAGCTGTGTGTACATGTCTGAACTAAGTACAGATTAACAGCGCAAACACACCAGTCGACGAAGGCAGGCGACCAGCGCTTCACTTTCGATCCCATGTTAATGGACGTAGCTGTGCCCACCGGCCGCAAGCAGACGCGCGACTCACGGGCTGGAAGCGATCGTTTCCGCTTTGGTTGGATTCAGAGGCGTGCGCCACACGCATTTTCACAGAAATACACTCAATATCTGCATTATTACCACACATATAGATGTTGTTCAACCAGCTAATGTGTCTGTATCTTTACCAATACAAATAATACAAATAAAACATATTACTATACTTTTTCAGGAGTACAGTCACACTGATCATCATTCTAAAAGGAATTTTAACATTTGCCCGGCCACGCGCGCTGTTCTCGCACGGAACCCGCGAGTGCCTGCATGCGCGACTGGTGTGTTTGCGCTGAGTTGCTGAGCACAAGTGCTCATGAATTTGGCTTTAATTAAAGCCAAGGTAAGGCATCTACCACAATTAACACATTTAAAGGGACACTTCACCAAAAAACAATGCTCATTTATTTGGTACATAATCTCACACACATCCAAAAACTCTAAACAGTTTTGCACAAGGTGGCTGAGTGGCGCAGTGGGCAAGGTGCTCGCCACTAACACAGGAGATACTGGTATCGAGCCCAGCTCTCGGCGTTGCTACCGGCTTGGCCGGTCATCATACTAACACAATTGGCAGTGTTAGAGGGTGGGAAAGCCGGTGGGTGGGGATTGGACATTGTGGACAGCGACTCCTACAGGTCGGTTGGGTGACGCCTGTACGGCAGAAACAGGAAGTATTGGCGGCAGCGTGAGCCTCCCACGCGTTACTCCTCGCCACTGAGAGTTCGAGCTGTCTGGTGAAAAGATGCGACAGGCTGCTTCCTCGTGTACCGGAGGGGACACGTGATGCAAGGCTTCTATCCTCACTACAGCTGACCAGTGGGAGGCATAGTCTAGCAACGTTCAAGACAGGGGAGGGAAGAATTGGAATTACGAAAATTGGGATGGGAGAAAAATAGAAAAATAAGGAGAAAATGTGGATAAAAAAAAATAAACAGTTTTGCACACATTCATATAGTTTGAGTTATTGAGAGTAAATTAGTTTGAATATGGCCACCAGTGATGTCATCTGTGCTTAATTACAGCTCCATAAAATGATGTAGATGAAATAATAGCAACACCATGTCTTATAGGGACTGCTACCTTATGATTTCATTGAGCTATGATTAAAACCGCTTAACGTTCCGACGGCCCGCCCGCACACGTCGTTTTACAGCCGTTTGTCAGTGTCACGCTGTGTTATTGCCACTCAACCGACACATCGGTTGAAAGCTAAAATGGCCGCTGTTTGAGTGACACACCACCTCACCTATTACATGCTTCCAATCGTGGGTTATAAGACCAAACGGCCAACGAGTGTCAGTTTTGGAAAAAGTGACCACCTCTGGTTTCGCCTCTCAATGACTGGACAAATCACCACTGACGCTGAAAATGATTGACCGTTTGTGTAGCCACCCTCTCTGGAGCACAAATTGTGCTTATCTATTGTTATTGCTCCTCTGGGGGTTGAGGGTTTGTTTGTGTATGTGTACGGAAGGGGTGGGGGTGGTGTATGTGATATTGTTATCAACTTTGGACATGTTCTAGGTAAGAGTTCAGTCTATGGCCCCAGTGTTTTCAGCTAATAACTATAGTAGTAGATAGATCTGCAGGCAAAATTATTCAGACAAAACTATAAATTTTTATTTCAGTGTTCAAACCTCTGTAACTCTGAGTGATTCCTTTCAGAAGAGGCCAGACTTGTGCATCTGCTACAAATGGTTCCAGAATAGTGTCCAATTTACTTTCAGTATGCAACCGACAGGCGTTTTATGCAAAATGTGCAGGACTGTTAAGAAATGTATATAAATAGAATAGAAAATGTGTGTATGTATGTATTTGTAAAATGTGTATGCGTGTTTTTTAGTTGTAAAGTGTGTATCTGTGTGTTTGTAAAATGTGTATCTGTGTGTGTGTGTGTGTGTGTGTGTGCATATTTGCGTGTGTGCTGGTTGTAATGGGTCCACGTGGTGGAAGGAATTCACGACCAATTAACTGTCAGTCCATTAGGCTTCTGCAGCCAATCGGCTCCTCAGGGAGGTTATTATCACACCATCATCTTGACACCATCTCTTCCTGTTTGAACTGATAGACATGGGAGGAGTATTTATACCTCCTTCATGTTTCCTAGAGATACTATATTATAATAATAGTATTATTATTATTATTATTATTATTATTATTATTATTATTATTATTATTGTATTTTATTTTTTTATAATTTTTTAAACAAACATATAAACAAACATGACAACACACGATAAGATATACAAGCATTAATTGTCAGGGCACATCCAATGAGATCACCTTTTAGTTAGTTGTCTTATATAAGATATACCCATAATACCTGTTATCTAAAAAAAAAACCTACACACATATGCTCAGCTCGAACCCCCCCCTCCCGGACCCCACCTTGAGAAGTACCTCCACTATCCCTCGCACCTAACCAGACACTACCATTATAAGCTAGCTTTTATTCTCTCCACCACTTCTAACCACATTGACATTTTGGATTCATTGAGACCCAGAATTCTTGCTGTAGATATTTCATGGTAAATTACATCGAGATATGTAAGAAACCAAACTTTACGGCACATTTTTTCCGGTTGAAACCAGCGTGATGCGATCAGCTTTTTGGCTACTGTGATTAAGCATTACATCACACGCAGGAGTGGTTTGTGACCAATAAACCATGCCTAGGGGTGGTTGTTAGGCCCGAGGCGCAGCCGAGGGTCGTTAGACCCCCCTAGGCATGGTTTATTGGTCACAAATCACGACTGCACGTGGTGTAAAGCTTTTATACAACTGCCAGATTCATCCAACCTTATTTCTATACAATAAACACACATTAATCGAAGATTTATTGAAAAAACCATCCGCCAGAAAAAGTAGTTCCCACAACTCCATGTGGAAGCAGCTTGAAGTGCATCCAACCAAACTAACACATCCAACTGTGTATTATTGGAATGATTGAGAGAAGTTGCCTCATGTGGAAGCAGCTTGAAGTGCATCCAACCAACTAACACATCCAACTGTGTATTATTGGAATGATTGATTGAAAATTTATTAAAACGTTTTCTTTGCCCTATAGGAAAAAAACGTTTTCTTCGCCCTATTTTTTTATTTATTTCTTTTAGCCTAAACTTAACCAGTTGGAAACCAGGGGTACAGTAATAAAATTAGCAATCAACCAATCAATCAATTCAATAGACCATGCTCACTTAAAACAGCGCTGCTTCTCTCTCAGTCTGACTCCCCCGCTGTTGCAGACAGGAGTGTGTGTGTGTGTGTGTGCGTGTGTGTGTGTGTGTGTGTGTGTGTCACAGTGTGTATGTGCGTGTGTGTATGCGTGTGTGTGTGTGTGTGTGTGTGTGTGTGTGTGTATGTGTGTGTGTGTGTTTGTGGGTACGCCAGCGTCGGACAGTGTGAGAGAGAACGCTGCAAGAAAGTAGGAAGGAAGAAATTTAAATCAATCAATTAATCTATCAATCAATCCGCGATTTTTCTTTTGTTCTAGATTGAGTCAAGACCCATCAATTACATCATCCAACATTGTTTAAAATACTAACACATTCCCCTTGACAGAATCGCTTCATATTTAGTCGTTATGGTGCTTTCAACATAACCATTTGATCTCCGCGATCCTGTTTTCTCCCGGAGTGAGCCGGGGAGGGTTATGTGATTTGGTTGTGGGCGGGTCCTGAGCCCAGGACCGTGGATTGTGATCAATAAAGACGTGTGAATGGCCAATCAGAATCGAGAAATTTGCATGCCGTTGTATAATACCCGATAAAACCAATCTCTTTAGCTGTGGATTCACTGCAAACTCAAAAACATCATTCAACAGCAATACCGAGGGGTGTACAGGTATATTCCAAGATACGAGTTTTGATATTTGTTGGGTCACATCTTTCCAGAATGCCTTAACTGGTGAGCAGTCCCAATACATGTGCATAAATGTCCCTTCGTCCCCATTTGTACATTGGGTGCATTTGGAATCTTGTTTGAGCCCCATTCGGCACAGTCTTATAGGAGTCAAGTATGTCCTGTGAATATAGTTAAGATTGATTTGTTGATGATCCGGGTTCCTTGATGTAAGTCGGACATTTGCCCAGGCTCCTTGCCAATCAAAGTCATTTTCCAGGTCTGGTATATCCCTCCTCCAGACAGAGTCAAGTTGGAGGGTTTCATACGAGGACGTTAGTAATTGATGATAAAATTCTGAAACAAAACCTCTCGATGTCTCTCTTGAGTAGAAGAATTTGTGGTATCTGTGGTGTTCAATTGGTCTGTCTAATGGAACACCGTGAGACTTCAAACATAGCTCTAACTGTTTGTGAAAAAGCCATGTGGACTTGGTGAGATTAAATTTTTGCGTATTTCTTTATCACTACAAAAACCCTGTTTGTTAAAAACATCCCCTTATTATTATTATTATTATTATTATTATTATTATTATTATTATTATTATTATTATTATTATTATTATTATTATTATTATTATTATTATTATTATTATTATTATTAATAATAATAATTATTATTATAATAATAATAATAATAATAATAATAATAATAATAATAATAATAATAATAATAATAATAATAATAATAATAATAATAATAATAATAATAATAATAATAATAATAATAATAATAATAATAATAGTACTACTGCTACTACTAGTAGTAGTAATAACAATAATAGCACCACTACTACTAGTAGTAGTGTTGTGAAGGATCAGATTAAACCGAATATATATATTTATTTATGGATATATATTTAATAGTATTTGTATATCGTTTGATATCCCTTGTATATTCCTTGTACATATACACTGAATATCCCTTTGGTCTACTAACAGCCCATAATAGTTTCATTCTCTCATTGGACAAGAACTTGGCGCCAGCAGCCAAGCCCCTTGGTTCAAGTTCAATCGTGCCGACGAACATGTCGTTACTAGCCCCGGTCCCGCGTAGGAATACGTCTGGCGAAATACAAATGGTACTATTTGTTCACAGCGCATATATATATGGCGCAAGTAAAGTAGAACTTTTTAGTCCCTTAGCCCTTAGTTCTTTACCCTCCAACCTAGTGGCAAGACGTTAAGCCTCACCCACGATACACGTGTGGTGCAGTATGGTCAACTTGGCCTCAGAATGGCATTGAGACATCGTGTGGATTAATAGTTGAATTGTCATAGTTTGGCACTATACCGTCGAGTGGGACGTATTTCTATTAAGTTAATAATAGTCTATTATGTATGGTGCATCGTTCGGTTAGAGTTATAAAGTGAGCAGTACCCCCATCGTTTCCTCGCGTTATCTAGAGTCTTAACCAGGCTGGGCAGACCACGTGTGGTGCTTTCATCCGAGGAGTTCTGGGCCAGGACGAGTGGACCTGCACATTGGATTACCTTACCCGGACGACGGCGAGCCCTACACGGCTTGGATTATCTACTTGCTTTGGGTGCTTTGATTATGCCATGGATAACAGCCAACACTGGTAAGTGTTGGAACTACCCCCGAGAGGAGTCCAGGTGAGACGGCGCTCTAACCCGAGTGAGGTCGCCTCACGTCTCTTCGTTGTGGACCGGCAGCTACCGTCTACAAGAGGGCCCAACGGTATTCATCTGTGGACCAAGGTTCTGTGGGCACCGTGTTCAGCACTCTGAATTCTCCCAAGAAATCGTTGGCCAGATGGGATATCGCCAGCGGCTCTCCTAACCCCCCCCCCCCCCTACTGACTTACAACCAGCAGGACCCCCCTTTAGTATATCCAGCTATAATCATTAAGTACCATCGCTATAGTTCCCTAAAGAACCAGGTTGTATACTTGCTTCCTGCGTAACCAGAGATTGGACATTCAATGTTGATTTGCCTACGAATACTCATTTGCCTTACAAGTGCATTCAAATCATAAATGTCATTACGTGAACGTTGTATATACCCTTTGCTATATATTAAAAATTCGACGGATACATTTGTGTGGACTTGGTTTCATCAGGTGGGAAAGTGTTCATCATATCTATATCATGTACTGTGTGGCCAGTAGTTAAAGTACATAAAGCGGTAGTGGTTTAATGATACCATACTTATCAATACAGTCAGGGAATTGTACCCCTCAGTTACAATTGGTCCTTCGAGCCGGAGGGTAACTAGTGTAATATTAATATAGTGTTATTAATATTAAAATGGCCTATGATGAACACTCCACGAAACGGTCCTCCTAACGTAGAACGCCCGCGGCGCAGACGACAGCCACCTCCGTACTTAGAGGATTACGCTGTCAGTCAACTACCTAGCCTTCTACAGACGGTAAACACGGTAAAAGTAGAAAGTAAAATTATGTCTGACCTTAACGACCAGGTTACCCCGACCACAGAGGCCCTAGTGGGTTCTAATGTAACTGACCAAGCTCACGGTGGGGACCAGGAGGGAGCTGACATGCCTTTACCCCCCGCCAATACCGAAGAAGTAGTCCCCGACCAGCCCCGGGAGGAAGACAACCCTACAGAGAGAGAACTCTGCACGGAACAAGATGAGGAGAGCGCCGAGGAAATAGAGCTCCAGGACTCCCCGACGAGTACAGCCAGGAGCGGCTCACCTCTACAACCGTCTTCTCCCAGCGAAGCGGAGAGGATGCTATCACAGGCGTTCCTCGTCAGCCTGACAGCCTCTACCGAACGCGATCGACTCCAGGGTGAACGCGATCGACTTCAGGGTGAACGCGATCGACTCCAGACACAGCAACGGAGCGAAGAAGAGCGCATACGCCTGGAGATGAGACGCCTTCAGATGGAAGAGAATATGGCAAGAGACCGAGCAGACACCCAGCGTGCCGCTGCCCAAAGAGAAGCAGAGCGCGACATCGCTTTCATCAAGCGCGAAGCCGAGCGCGACAGGCTACAAGCGCAACTAATGGAGCAGCTGATCCTCAAGGCAACACCCTCTCCCTCCGCCAGGGGTTCAAGGAACTCGTCGAGACAACAGTCAAGGGCAGCGTCTCCTAACCGAGCAAGCGACCCTGAACTTGACCAACAGACCAAGCCTATACCCCCCGCAGACCCCCTTCCCCGACCGGTCCAAGCGAGACCCAGCTACAAGGAAGGAGCAGCATACACTGCGGAGAAGCTAAATAAACGACTACAGGATCTAGAGGACCTGATAGAAGAAGAAGAAGAGGGAGAGGAGGAGAACCAAGCCCGACGACAGCACAGTACTCCACCGGACCAGGAGGTCCAGTACAGCCCAGGCTATACCCCCGCGGCGCTGCGCTACAGACCCCCGACTCTATTCACGGGTGAGCACGACGCACAACCAGCCCAGAGGAATAGCACCTGGACCAGCGGGCCATGGTACCCTGCCGGTACCAGCCAACAGAGAGGCGCAAGAGGAGACTCGCCTAGGAGGCCTCTCCCCCAACGCTCGCCGATGTATCAGCCATCCACGGCGTCATACATTGCCACACCGACCATCCCAGACTTCACCCATGAGAATCGGGCACAGTACACGGAGCTCCGAATGTGCTTAGAGACAATGATGGTGGATGTCGTTGATGAACGTCACAAGTATGCAATATTACTGAAGCACCTGAAAGTACCCCGAGCGCACAATATAGCGCTAGCCTATGCCACCTCTACGACCCCATACACCGCAGCTCTAGCAGCGCTGGACCAGAGATATGGACGTATATGGGATTACGTAATCCAAGAGATAAGGCATATTGACCGCCTACCCCCAGCAACAGACAATCGCTCATTAGACGACCTGTCTATAAAAGTGCAGTCCCTGGTAGGGATGCTGGGAGCGCAACGAGAAAAGGGTATGCACGAGCTATACGCCAACTCTAACGTCGAGAGGATTTTAGAGAAGCTGCCACCCGCCAGACAAGAGCGCTTTAGGCGGCAGAGAGACCACCGTGATCCTAACGGTCCCGAACCATCCCTCCTCGATCTAGCCGACTTCCTGGCGAGAGAAGTCAGCAGCTTACGACTGGATACGTTCGTGCGGAGCACACCAAGCTCCAGAGAGGGACCCAGGAGAATAAACGATGGAAGAAGATCGGTGACTGTCATGCACCAATCAGAATCAGTACCGAGCAGTAAGAACCACAGTACCCCCTCGAGAAAAGAGAAGTGGAAGATGGTGTGCCCGTACTGCGAGAAGGAACACTGGCTGTCACAATGTGACCTGTTCACAAAGATGAATGCAGAAGAAGTGAGTCAATGGATAAAGTCCAACAGGCGCTGTTACCGATGTGCGCGCAGTCACATGGCAGCCGAGTGCCGCCTAAAGAAGAGGTGCAGTCGGTGTGACGGAGCCCACCTAGATGTCCTACACGACAGTAACAGAAGAAAGCCTGCACCTGCACCATCGAGCAGCACCAAGGCAAGTGTCATGTACATTGACCCCGCCAGCAGCAGCGGCGCCCAAGTGCTCTTAAAGGTAGTCCGTGTAACATTGAGCTACCAAGATAAAGTCATGGACACTTACGCCGTCCTTGATGACGGGTCAGAGAAGACCCTTCTGCTCGCGTCCGCTGCGGCCCAGCTGGGACTGCGGGGGAGCGAGAACCAAATGACGATTCGGACAATAAGAAGAGATTTAAAGACGATAAAGGGCGAGAATGTCTCCTTCACTATCGCAGCAAGCGAGCAGCCAGAGCGACGGTATAGGATTACAAATGCTTTCACCAGCCAAGAAATAGGACTATCACAGTACACCTACCCCATCGCCAAGCTGATGGATAAATATGTGCACCTGCGTCAACTACCTATCCCGCTCATAGACGGCGACACCCCGACCCTGCTGATAGGCTCCGACCATGCAGACCTCATAGTCCCGATAGACCGGGTCCATACAGGACCCAGAGGCTGTCCTGCAGCAGTCGAGACCCGCCTAGGATGGACACTACAAGGCCCCCTCGCTAAATCTCTTAACCGAACAGCAGCCACTAGCTGCCTCCACTCCAGAGTGACAGAAGAAGACACCACTCTCCTGCAGCATGTCGAGAGGCTATGGACACTAGAGACAATGCCCTTTAAGAACGAAAAGAAAGACATTCGTTCTAAAGAAGACATTTACGCCATAAACCTCCTCGAGCAAGGGACAAAGAGAGTCACAGTCGGCGGAGTGATGAGATACGCAACTCCACTCCTGAGGCGAGAGGGAATGCCCACCTTTCACGCCACGAAAGAAGCTACGGAGCGGTATCTATTGAACACAGAGCGGCGCCTAGCCAAAGACCCCGCTCAAGAGAGTGTGTACCGCGCTGAGATTGAGAAGCTAATCACAGCGGGACACGTGACAAAGATTGACATTAAAGAGGCCGATCAGACGACCGAATCATGGTACGTGCCGCACCACAAGGTCCACCACAACGGCAAGGATCGCATTGTGTTTAACTGCAGCTACCAGATCGGATCCCAGAATCTGAATAAAGAGCTCTTGCCCGGCCCCACACTCGGCCCCTCTCTACTAGGCGTGCTACTACGCTTCCGCCAGGATAAGGTGGCTATCAGCGGGGATATCAAAGGGATGTTCCTGCAGGTGAGACTAGTGGAGGAGGATAAGCCCCTACTGCGGTTCCTATGGAGAGAGAGGATCGGAGATGAGCACCCAGCCATCTACCAATGGGAAGTCCCCCCCTTCGGAACCACATGCAGCCCGTGCTGTGCTACATTTGCACTGCAGAAACACGTCGCAGAGGACCCAGCAGCAGATGAAGAGGTCCGACACAGTGTGAAGAACAGTTTCTACGTGGACAACTGTTTACAAAGCGTTTCGACCCAAGAAGAAGCCGAGGCTCTCCTACTCAAGCTACGCGCCTCCCTGATCAAAGGCGGCTTTGATCTCAGGCAGTGGGCCAGCAGCGACCCGCACGTATTGCGCAGCCTCTCCCCCGCGGACAAGGCTGCCAGCAGCGAGACCTGGATGGCGACCATCCCAGGAGAAGCCCAAGAAATGACACTAGGACTAGTCTGGCGCTTCAAAACAGACTCGCTCCACTATAGACACAAACCCCTGACCACGGAGCAGGGAAGGTCGACGGCGATACCGACCACCAGACGGAGTGTGTACAGAACACTCGCCAAACAATATGACCCGTTGGGATGTATTCTACCTTACACCAACAGGGCAAAGATGATTGTACGAGCACTATGGGACAAGGACCAGGGCTGGGACGACCCAATACCCGCACCCCTTGCCTCCACATGGAGAGAGTGGGAGACGGAACTCCGCTCACTCCCAGGCGTCAATATACGCCGCAGCTACTTCCCACCCACAGTGAGGCCAGAGACATGCAAGATGGATCTACACGTCTTCAGTGACGCCTCCGAAGTAGCCTATGGATCGGTGGCCTACTTGCGTGCCCAAGAGAAGGGAGGAGAGATACACACTGCTTTCATCCTGGCTCGCTCAAGAATAGCCCCACGAAAGCAACAATCTATCCCGCGTCTAGAGCTCTGCGCAGCCCTAGCAGGAGCGCATCTAGCCACGTTAATCCAACGTGAACTCACCATTCCGGTGCACAGAACAATCTTGTGGTCAGATTCCACGACAGTACTCACATGGATCAAGTCTGATTCATGCAGATACAAGGTCTTCGTGGGAGTCAGAGTCACCGAGATTCAAGAGTTAACAGAAGCAGCGAGCTGGCGGTATGTGGACACCAAACACAACCCAGCTGACGTCATCACCCGGGGAATGTCCCTAGATGACCTCACCCGTCACAACATCTACAGTGACGGACCAGAGTTCCTCAAGCTCCCGGAAGAAGAGTGGCCTACGCCCACCCCACGGGAAGCGAGTAAAGAGGAGGCTGAGAACAAGAAACCTATGTTCTGTGGACTGAGCACAGTCGCCTCCACAGACCCCAACATAGATGATTGCCTCACCCTACAGAGTGCGCAACTAAAGACATTTCTGCGGCACCACCCAGAGATTCAGCCCACTGCCGACATTTCAGCAGCTGACTACGAAGAAGCAGAACTTCTTCTACTACAACGAGCCCAGAGAGACTCGTTCCCCGACGAGCTAGACTGTCTACAGGGAGGAAAGCCCGTCCCATCAGACAGCAGATTGCTCCACCTGGCACCCGAGAGCGACGCCCATAATCTCATCAGAGTGGGTGGTCGTCTGCGGAGAGCCCCCGATCTACCGGATGACGTTAAGTACCCGATAGTCTTGAACAGCCGACACAAGGTCACAGAGCTGATCATAAAGAAATACGACGAGGATGTACACCACGCAGGAGCAGAGAGAGTCTTCGCGGAGATCAGACGTCGCTATTGGATACTTCAAGGGAGAGAAGCAGTGCGACGCTTCCAGCGAACCTGTCTAGACTGCCGAAAGTGGCGCGCGCAGCCCAGCATACCCCGGATGGCTGACCTACCCCCCTGTCGCCTCCGACTCGGCGACAAGCCATTCCACTCCACAGGCATGGGCTGTTTTGGCCCGTTGTATATAAAGAAAGGAAGAGGAACCGAGAAGCGGTGGGGTATTGTATTCAAATGCATGACCACCAGAGCGATACATATCGAACTCCTTCCAACCATGAGCACAGACTCATTCCTTATGGCCTTCCGAAGATTCACATCACGGAAAGGAAAACCGTCTACGTTGTTGTCTGATCACGGGACAAACTTCAAAGGCGGAGAAGGAGAGCTGAGAGAGAGCTTCCAAGCTATGGGCCCAGAGCTTAAGACCCACCTCGCTCCATCCCAGATTGACTTCCAGTTTAATCCCCCGAACGCACCCCACTTCGGTGGAACCTGGGAACGAGAAGTACGTTCTATAAAGACAGCCCTGTACGCCGTGCTTGGGGCCCAGACTGTAGCGGAAGAAGTCCTAATGACAGTCCTCACGGAGATCGAGGGAGTATTGAACTCCAAGCCCCTCGGCTACGTCTCCAGTGATATAGCAGATGTCGACCCAGTCACCCCCAACACACTCTTGATGGGGCGGCTGGACCCCGCGCTACCCCAGACAATGTACAGGCCTGAAGAAGCGAACGGCCGAAGAATGTGGAGGTACAGTCAAGTACTAGCTGACAAGTTTTGGAACAGCTTTCTACTCCACTACCTACCGTCTCTACAGACCCGCCAGAAGTGGGTAAAAGAGAGAGACAATTTGACAGAAGGAACAGTCGTCATGATTATCGACCAGTCACTACCCAGAGCTATGTGGCCGGCTGGCCGCGTAAGCAAAGTGATCACCGGTGCCGATGGCAAGGTCCGAGCAGCTGAGGTGCTCGTCCAAGGGCGAACTTACACACGACCCGTGGCGAGGCTAATAGAACTGCCCAGACTCCCAGACACTATCGATGACGACCATGACCCCATGACTTTGTGAGTTGACTGACCCTTACAGCGGACCTTGAGTGGTAGACAGTGCGGTCAATCTGTCTCTGCTTAGCTAATTAGGTGGGACTAATTAGGGGGCGGCTGTTGTGAAGGATCAGATTAAACCGAATATATATATTTATTTATGGATATATATTTAATAGTATTTGTATATCGTTTGATATCCCTTGTATATTCCTTGTACATATACACTGAATATCCCTTTGGTCTACTAACAGCCCATAATAGTTTCATTCTCTCATTGGACAAGAACTTGGCGCCAGCAGCCAAGCCCCTTGGTTCAAGTTCAATCGTGCCGACGAACATATCGTTACTAGCCCCGGTCCCGCGTAGGAATACGTCTGGCGAAATACGAATGGTACTATTTGTTCACAGCGCATATATATATGGCGCAAGTAAAGTAGAACTTTTTAGTCCCTTAGCCCTTAGTTCTTTACCCTCCAACCTAGTGGCAAGACGTTAAGCCTCACCCACGATACACGTGTGGTGCAGTATGGTCAACTTGGCCTCAGAATGGCATTGAGACATCGTGTGGATTAATAGTTGAATTGTCATAGTTTGGCACTATACCGTCGAGTGGGACGTATTTCTATTAAGTTAATAATAGTCTATTATGTATGGTGCATCGTTCGGTTAGAGTTATAAAGTGAGCAGTACCCCCATCGTTTCCTCGCGTTATCTAGAGTCTTAACCAGGCTGGGCAGACCACGTGTGGTGCTTTCATCCGAGGAGTTCTGGGCCAGGACGAGTGGACCTGCACATTGGATTACCTTACCCGGACGACGGCGAGCCCTACACGGCTTGGATTATCTACTTGCTTTGGGTGCTTTGATTATGCCATGGATAACAGCCAACACTGGTAAGTGTTGGAACTACCCCCGAGAGGAGTCCAGGTGAGACGGCGCTCTAACCCGAGTGAGGTCGCCTCACGTCTCTTCGTTGTGGACCGGCAGCTACCGTCTACAAGAGGGCCCAACGGTATTCATCTGTGGACCAAGGTTCTGTGGGCACCGTGTTCAGCACTCTGAATTCTCCCAAGAAATCGTTGGCCAGATGGGATATCGCCAGCGGCTCTCCTAACCCCCCCCCCCCCTACTGACTTACAACCAGCAGGACCCCCCTTTAGTATATCCAGCTATAATCATTAAGTACCATCGCTATAGTTCCCTAAAGAACCAGGTTGTATACTTGCTTCCTGCGTAACCAGAGATTGGACATTCAATGTTGATTTGCCTACGAATACTCATTTGCCTTACAAGTGCATTCAAATCATAAATGTCATTACGTGAACGTTGTATATACCCTTTGCTATATATTAAAGATTCGACGGATACATTTGTGTGGACTTGGTTTCATCAGGTGGGAAAGTGTTCATCATATCTATATCATGTACTGTGTGGCCAGTAGTTAAAGTACATAAAGCGGTAGTGGTTTAATGATACCATACTTATCAATACAGTCAGGGAATTGTACCCCTCAGTTACAAGTATTATTATTATTATTATTATTATTATTATTATTATTATTATTATTATTATTATTATTATTATTATTATTATTATTATTATTATTATTATTAATATTAATAATAATAATAATAATAATAATAATAATAATAATAATAATAATAATAATAATACTACTACTAGTAGTAATATCAGTAGCAGTGCAGTAATGTGGGGCATCAGTACTAGAGTGAAACATCAAAGCCTCCTCATTAAGAGAGAGAGAAAGAGAGAGATTATTAATAATGATCTTTTCCCTCCACATTAATATCAATTATCACTCTCTCTCTGTGGCGTGTGTGTATTTGCACATAAACAATTCACTGTGAATTACATTACATAACAGAGAAGGAACAAAGGTGTATGTGTATGCATGTGTGAGTGTGAGTTAATATAATGTTAAACATTAATAACATTGTTTTGTTTCATATTCAATGGCTGACAACAAACAACACACAGATCATTAATGCAAATGAACCAACACATAAATGAGACGTATATGAATAGTATGATTAATACACACTGCTATCATTTATTAACAGCAGCAGTAGTAGAGTAACGTGACTGAGGCATCGATTCTGAAAGAGAAACATCAGACAGAGAGATAGAGATATACAGTGAGAGACAGAGACAAAGAGAGAGAAAGTAAGAGAGAACGACAAAGCGAGAGAGAGAGCAAGAGACTAGTTACTATGTTATACAAAATACATTTAGTAGAAAACAAGACAATGTACTTCCACGATTGGTATTTTGAGCCAAATTAGTACTCTACTGACACCTAGAGGCCAGCCTGTGCTTCAAATAAACACAGACACACAGGACAGAGGTTGTTCCTGAGACTCCACATTTATTTTCACCAGCAAATAACATAAAAAATATCAAACAATTTTAGGGAATTTCATTCCTGAACACATACATGCATAGTGACGCAAATGTTTTCAACATTTTCAAAGTGTTTCAGTTCCACACATCATCCTTGTCCAACATGTCATGTTAAATCAATAGGGCTGCGATACGCTACGACAACAGGAGACACATACACAGCAATTCAAGTCATTCGATAATACTGCAATTGAAACAGAGAAGCAAAAAAAATAAAAAAATACAATGAAAAGAAAACAATAGTTAAATATGGACAAACAAGTTACAGTTTACACCATCAATACCCTGACAAAACTCTATGTCAAAATTATAAGATGAACAAACTTCAAAACGACATCTTCATCACTACGATAAAGGAAAGGTAATGAATTTATTATTAAATTGTAGTGCTTTAGTGGTTCATAGCAACCAGAGAAAAGATCTGGCTATAATAAATATTTAAACCTGCGTTTTCATTCAACAGTTCTTATTTGTGTATGAGACAAAGAAAGAAAAGAGAAAAAAGATCATCAGCCAAACGTAATTTCAAATGTAAATATCGACTAAATATACTACTAGAAATAAGTGTTTTTTAATTAAATAAAGTCACAAAGGGTCAAAGGTCAAATAGTATTACACACCAGGACGCCTGAATACTTTAGACAACAAATGTTTGTTTCCACGTCTCTGATTGGCCAGGTCATGTGACATGTGCGGCAATCGTGGGACCGCAAGTTTCTACACTGGTTAAGCTTAGGCGCTCTTTCGAAGTTGGTTAAGGTTAGAGTTTGTCTTAGAGCATGGCGATAGAACGCCTGCCCTGCTTCCAAACTCTAACCTTAACCAACTGCGAAAGAGTCGCCTAAGCTTAACCAGTGATAAACTAGGCGTTAGGTAGTTTGCAGGCTGTTAGACCCGGAAATAGGCGCCGAACTTGCCGTCCCACGCTTGGCGCACATGTCACATGACCTGGCCAATCAGAGCGCAAAACTCGAACGCGGAAACAAACATTTGTTGTCGAAAGTATTCACGCCACCAGGACAGATAATTCACTCTCAATTCAGTCAATCTCAAAGTGGACATAATGGACCAAAGGACATGATATGTATTGTGTACAGTAAATTACAAAAAAGGACAGTTACAACAACATTTTGCAAATAACTGCCTGTTGCATCGTATCACAGTATTTAAAAGAACACACCAACATTTTAGGAAATTAGCTTACCGTCTTCTCCAGAGAGAGACAAGAAGATAGATACTAAAGAAACTTGAAACTTGAAACTATCTGTATCTGGCTGCATGTTAGATTAGCTTAGCACAATGAATGGAAGCGGACATGGCCGGTTAGCCTAGGCATTGTCCAACTAACACCTCCCCCAAAGGATAACCGGCCATGTCCGCCATTCATTGTGCTAAGCTAGGCTAACATGCAGCCAGATAGCTTTCTACTGAACGCACAGAGAGGAAACTGGTATCTATCTTCTTGTCTCTCTCTGGAGAAGACGGTAAGCGAATTTCCCAAAATGTTGGCATGTTCCTTTAAAGGACCATACCGGTCTAATGTTGACTTCTCGGCATTATTGGAGATTTCCTGCTAATTGCCAGTCAAATTTTTATACGTGTGTGTGTTTTACTTTATCAGCTTACCTTACTAAACGCCATTCATGCTTCCATTGAAAATGGGCGGAAAATACTACATGACATTTACATTGAGTAATTTAGCTGATGCTTTTATTCAAAAGCGAGGTTCTGTACAACAAGTCAACAGGAAGGGTACAACCTGGCAGCTAGGGGAAAGGTAAGTGACATTGTTCACCAAACAGTGTTGAACTTGAGTGCTATTCTCCTGTGCATAGTGGAACTTGGAATTTCCATGAGACTTGAAAGTTGTTTGAATGTCGCTAGGCAGGTAATTCACCCTTCTGGAAATTACTGAGTGCTGTTTTACTTTCACTAACAATCTACTAGAAGTAGAGATGTCCGATATTATCGACCTACCGATATTATCGGCCGATATTGGCATTAAAATGTAATATCGGAAATTATCGGTATCGGTTTAAATATATTTTTTTCATTATTATAATTTTATTCTTTTTGTTGTAAAATTATTTAACCTTTATTTACCCAGGCAAGCAAGTAAGAACAAATTCTTACTTTATTTATTGTCAAAAGTATGCATAATGTTGTGTTAATTCCACGACAAGAGATATGTAATGTTAATTACCTGAAGTTATTCAGTTTTGGGGGGGGGATTAAGAGTTGGACAATATCGGTATATCGGATATAAGCCAATATCGAACATCCCTAACTAGAAGCCTTCTGAAAATCATTGAGTGCTGTTTTACTTTCACTAACATTCTACTAAAACAGTGGTTCCCAAAGTCGGGGTCGCGACCCAAAGGTGTTTTTTTTTTGTCAGGCCACTGAACTTAGAAGCAGGCCAGGACAGTGTTTCTAGTTGTATTCTAAAATTCTATTCTATTGTATTCTAAAATGTGACTATATGGTTTTATATTAACTTAATAAATAAACAAAAACGAAAAATCTACTTATTTCAACGAACATTTCAAACTAAATAACAGATTATGCACATAAAACGCTGAAAACAACCGAAGCAACAATAGTATTTTAATGAGGCTATTATTATTATCATTATTATTTTGCACCAAGTTAGCCCTCTCATAAATAGCACATATAAATGAATAACTAACTTGAACTAACTTAATAGGATCGAAGTGATATTTGGCTTAAAAAATCGGTCGCCTGGCAAAAAATAAATAAAAAAAGCTTCACGATGTGCATTGGGCCGCGGCTCTCTGACGCCTTATTTTCTGGGTCCCGGCCTGAAAAGTTTGGGAACCCCTGTACTAGAAGAGCTGCACGTCGAACTTCTGCATACAACTATTGCAACTCCCTCCTCACTGGCATCACCTCCCGCTCCCTCCATAAACTGCAGATGTTACTGTGGCCTTATGTTTTCTGTGTATCATGCTGTTTTCCCTGTTTCCCCGTGGTCTTATGTTCCTTTTGTTTCTTTGTTTTCTCTGTTTTCCCACCTAATGTCAGCGACTTCGAGTTCCTGAGAAGCGCTTTATAAATACAATGAATTATTATTATACAGTCGGGTGCGCTCGTTATTAACTTCTGCAATACAGTCGGGTGCGCTTGTTATTAACTTCTGCATACAGTCAGGTGCGCTTGTTATTAACTTCTGTATACAGTCGGGTAGGGCTGACCTTCGAAGCTTTTTTTGGCAATCGAAGCTTCGGGGCCGAGCTTCGATTTTAATTCGAAGCTTCGAATTTTTTTTTTAAATAATAATAATAATATTAATTATATATTTTTTTATATATATATATATATATATATATTTTTTTTTTGTATCTTATGTTGTGGGTCTTGTACAGCACTTTGGGTAAACTTTGTTGTTTTTAAATGTGCTCTATAAATAAAGTGGATTGGATTAATTAATTAAGTAGCCAACAAGGTTTCACTCGGCTGTGCTGCCTGGGTGCAGTGGGGCTGCTCTCACAGCCAACGACATGACATTACATAATTATGTTGCAACCTTCGTCTATCAAGCAAACAATTATATTATATTTAATTTATAATTTATAATTATATCAGACAATGCACCTACAAAAGCAGATGATTACAATTAAATTAGCCAACTTGGTAACACATTAGTCATAGCAGCATAGGCATAGCCTTATTAATGTTTTGTGTGGCGTCGCCGTCGTGTACGTTTGTGATTTGACAAAGTTGTTGTAGAGTTGTGATATGCCATTTTCTTCTGGCATATCTGGCACTCGGCTTTTTGGGCATTGTCTTTGCATATTTGAAAGTGTAACCACACGTCTGATGACTTCTTCGTCGACATGTCTGCTGCACATGTCCTTGTTGTTTTCAACACAGATAATCTCCATGTGCTTGTTGTAGAGAGGTGGAGTCGAAGCGCTGCTTACTTTCGTTTCATTGGAATGGAGGCGCAAGATTCTTTTTTTTTTAACTTTTTTTATGTTCGAAGCTTGTGCCATCGAACGAAGCTTCGAAGCTTCGAAGTATTTAAGACAGCCCTACAGTCGGGTGCACTTGTTATTAACTTCTGCATACAGTCGGGTGCGCTTGTTATTAACTTCTGCATACAGTCAGGTGCGCTTGTTATTAACTTCTGCATACAGTCAGGTGCGCTTGTTATTAACCTCTGCATACAGTCGGGTTTGCTTGTTATTAACTTCTGCATACAGTTGGTGCTCTTATTAACTTCTGCATACAGTCGGTGCGCTTGTTATTAACTTCTGCATACAGTTGGTGCTCTTATTAACTTCTGCATACAGTCGTGCGCTTGTTATTAACTTCTGCATACAGTCTGGTGCGTTTGTTATCAACTTCTGCATACAGTCGGTGCGCTTGTTATTAACTTCTGCATACAGTCGGTGTGCTTGTTATTAACTTCTGGTTGCTGTTTTTTGAATTTGAACAGCTTGTAGCAGAGTAATATAGTGACATTCGTGAAGGTAAAGGTGCAGTTTTCACAAGGGTGAATTACCTGCCTAGCGGAGTTTCACAGAGCATATTTTCAATCCTTTTCAACATCAAAAGTGTGAAAGGTAGGCTGAGATCTACCAAAACATACACTTTAGAGACAGACACAATCTCTGTTAATGGCGAGAATGGTAAATGGTAAATGGCTGCATTTATATAGCGCGTTTATCCAAAGCGCTTTACAATGTGTTCCTCACATTCACCCATTCACTCACACATTCACACACTGATGGCGGTGGCAACCATGCAAGGTGCCAACCTGCTCATCAGAAGCAATTCGGGGTTAAGTGACTTGCTCAAGGACACATGCTGCCCGGGAGGAGCGGGAATCGAACCGGGAACCTCCGAATTACCAGACGACTGCTCTACTGTCGCCCCAGAAGTCAAAATGATACCGGTGTGGTCCTTTAAGTATTGGCTCATATTGTTCTGTTGTCACTTATTTCCTAATAGATTCGATAGGACAACATTTTCAAGTGAATTGATTGAATTGAGTGTGAATTGAACCTCACCCTGTTACACACACCTCTCGTATCCCAGACTATTAGCATATTTTTCTAACCGAAGAATAGAAGATTCTACTGATTGTCCAACTGCAGTGCTGTTGATTTGAACTGGGAGGGAGAGGAGGCAGAGAGGAAGGAGAGAGAAGTGGAGGAAGAGGCAAGAGGAGGAGAGAGAGAGGGGGGGAGAAGAGGGGGAGAGGTTGGTAACAGGATAACAAGAAAAAAGATAGCAAAACAAAGGGGGGAGGAGGGGGAGAATGAAGAGGTAGAGTGTGAGAGGAAGGAGAGAGCAGCAAGGTGAATGAAGAAAAAGGAAGGAAAAGAAAGGGAGGGAGGGAGAGAGCAAGAGAGAGAGAGGGAGAGGGAGGGAGAGAGAGAGAGAGGGAGAGTAAGAAGCAGAGAGACCATTTGACGTGGTCGGGGGTGGGAGGTAGAGGAGAAGTTCTTGTGTGTGATGAAGGTGGACAGGTTGCTGACCTTGATGTCACCTGGATGACAGTACTACTTGGCACTTGCAGCCGTCGGAACGCCCACAGCCACCAGCCCACCTGTCTCCACACACAGCACTGTCTGACCGGGGGCTGCGTTCACGTCATCACAAGCCTCTAACCCGGGGATCTCAGTACGACTACCGTGACAGGTCAGAGTTCACAGCCCCTGCGTCCAACGTTTCCTCCGACTGCTGCTGGCCACCGTTGGGGCTGAGAGCTGCCGTTCCGCCATTTTGTGCCTGAGTGTCATGGGGTACGAAGGGGTCGAGAGGAGGCAGGTCACCATTTTGGCTCTGAGTTGGCTGTGTTTTCTGGTCCAGCACAGTGGGACTCTGGTCAGGAGCCTCCGTCTCTCTCTGGAGAGAAGCCACTCCATCCTTAACTACGTCACCTTGAGTGATAACGCCTTCAGCTGAAGCACCCAGGCCAGGGTCAGACTCGGAGAGAGAGATCTGATCATCCAGCTCGCATTTAGCCTTCTTCAACTGAGGAGGAGAGAGGTCCTGAGGGAGGGAAGAGTCCGTCCACTCTTCCTCTTCTATGATGGACAGATTCTTCTTCTCTTTCCTGGTGACGGATGGATGATTCCTGTCCGAGGAAGAATCGACTGAAATGTCACCGGAACATCTAAGGGCCTCGTTTTCAGGGATACCGACTGAGTCGTTATCCCTGTCAGTCGCCGGGTCGTGTGGAGCGTTAGCCTCATCTGTGACGGGACAGTACCTGCGTTTGTGCTCCAGATAGTTCTCCACCTTGTTGAAGCTGATCTTACACAGCATGCACTCGTGGTAGTCAGCCATTAGCCCGCCGGGAAGAGCAGCCATTATAGCTGCTGCCGCGACCGCCTGGGCAGCACTGGCGACCATTTTTGGAGGACATTTCTTACTGAGGTCGATCGGCGAGTCCAGTTCCATTTCTCCCTGAGCGATGGCATTACACCTGGACACCAGAGGGGACTTAGCCATTAGCAGGTTAGCGTCTGGGTGTTTGGGCACCATCCCCAAAAACATCCCACATCTAGGGTGGAGCTGGTTACCATAGAAGCCCCCGCCCCCAATATCCTGGTATATCCCAGGCCCCCCGATTGGCCCGATTCCCAGGAAGCGCGGGTGAGTCATGGGCGATCGCAGCTCGTGACTGGCCACCGCGGCTCCCGTGTCGTAATTCCTCCTCCGTTTCCGCGCCCTGACCAGCGGAGGGTGCTCCGCGGCTGTGGAGGGGGCGGCCATCTTGCTTCCATTGTTACGCCTGGGGGGGGGGTGGTGCCGCGAGGCGCAGTAGTACTGCTTGTGGACCAGGAAAGTCTCAGAGCGGCTGAAGGTGATCTTACACGCCTCACAGGTGTTCTTCACCGCCTCCGTCTCACTGACTGGACTCTCCGGCTCTCCCCGCCCCGACACGCCTTCCTCCAGAGGGGAGAGCGGGGTCTCCTTCAACACTGTGTAACTCTCACCCCGCACTCCCCTATCTTTGTCCTTGTTAAAGCTGTCCAGCCCCGGTAGGCTCATCCCACCGGGGAAGGTTCCCATGTGGCTTTTACAAAGCTCAGAGGGGTCAGAAAGGTGACCGCTGATATTCCTCACGACCCCCTGTCTGCGAGGCTTAGGACTTCCTGTGCCGGCGGCCATGTTGTCCATCAGTCCTGGTAAGTCGTGGTGTTTGACTGGCTGCTGCCAGCGTCCGCTGCAGTAATGCTTCTTGTGCACCAGGTAGTTCTCCAGACTGTTGAAGCTGATGTTGCATTCGAAGCACGTCGCTCCTTTGGGGGAGGAGGTGAGCAGAGAGGGAGGAGGTGGGTAGAAGGAGGGATGGTAAGTGTTTGGGACTCTGCCTCCTACTCCTCCTCCTCCTCCTCTCATCCGCCGGTGAACCAGCTCCGACATCTTGGCCAGGATCTCCGAGGCCTGGGGCCCGGCAGCGCACGGCGACGACATCACTTCCTGCGTGAAAGGGAAGTGAGGCAGGAAGGGGTTGAGGGAGAAGGGGGAGGGGCCTAGGGGAGTGTGGATGGGGGAGGAGGCGTGTCGAGGGCTGGATGGCTCAGACTTCACCCTGCTGTTGAAGGAGAGACTACTGGATCTAGACCCAGGCGTGGTCGGGGCCGGACTGGGGGTCTGGTAGAGGGCAGAGGGACTAGTACTGGCTTTGAGACTTGGGACCGCGTCAGGGTTGGAGGCAGAGGGACTAGTACTGGCTTTGAGACTTGGGACCGCGTCAGGGTTGGAGGCAGAGGGACTATATTTAAAACCAGGGAAGTAGTTAGGAAGTGAGATGGGAGATGTAGGGGTGACCTTGGTATTGGACTTAAACTTAATATTGAATGTACGCTGGTGGAGAGGGCTAGTGCTAGCATCATTGTGGTTATGTGAAGGGCTTCTACTAGTATTACCATGGTGGGCAGAGCTTTTAATAGCATTAGTGAGGCTGTGTGCAGGGCTGGTGTCGATGTTAGGATGAGCGTGGAGGGCAGGGGCAGGGGGGCTCTGAGGCTGATTCGCCCCCAGTGTAGGGCTCCCATCTCTGGCTACAGCGGGACTCAAAGGGCCCCTCTCCTCTGGAACCTTCTCCTCTGGCCTCGGCTGATCCGGGCTGGGTTGTCGGAGACTATCGCCCTTGCCCCTGGAGCCGTCCCCCGGAGACCCCTCGCATCCCGCCTGGACAGGAGACAGTGAATCCTGCCGGTTCAGCCGCGCGCGCCTCGCCCTCGTTCCATCACGTGTGTACGGCTCCTCTCCCGGAGTGTGCGTGTGTGTGTGTGTGCGTCTGTGTGTGTCCATCTGGCAGTGTGTGTGGAAGCGGAGGTGGCAGTGGGGGCACTGGTACTGATGTGTGAGGTGGGAGAGCGTGTGTTGCTGGAGAGATGAGAGGGAGTCGCAGGAGAGATCACACAGTGTACAGCGCAGGCTCCCTGCCTTCACACCTGCCCGACAACAGAGAGAATAAACAAGATGTTACAAAGCTATACTACACAAACACACAGTGTTACACAGCTATACTACACAATCACACAGTATTACACAGCTATACTACACAAACACACAGTATTACACAGCTATACTACACAATCACACAGTGTTACACAGCTATACTACACAATCACACAGTGTTACACAGCTATACTACACAAACACACAGTGTTACACAGCTATACTACACAAACACACAGGATGTTACACAACTATACTACACAATCACACAGTGTTACACAGCTATACTACACAAACACACAGTATTACACAGGTATACTACACAATCACACAGCGCGTTACACAGCTATACTACACAAACACACAGTATAATGTTACACAGCTATACTACACAACCACACATGATGTTACACAGCTATACTACACAACCACACATAGCATTACACAGCTATACTACACAACCATACAGTGTTACACAGCTATACTACACAACCACACAGTGTTACACAGCTATACTACACAACCACACAGTGTTACACAGCTATACTACACAATCACACAGAGCGTTACACAGCTATACTACACAATCAGAGAGTGTTACACAGCTATACTACACAATCACACAGAGCATTACACAGCTATACTACACAATCAGAGAGTTTTACACAGCTATACTACACAACCACACAGGATGTTACACAGCTATACTACACAATCACACAGAGCATTACACAACTATACTACACAATCACACAGAGCATTACATAGCTATACTACACAATCACACAGAGCGTTACATAGCTATACACAATCACTATCAGAACAAGGTTTATTGTTAAATACTTCACTATCAAAGCTATATATACTATATGGTTCTTGCTCACAAGAATAACACATATTATACAAATATTTAAATATAGTTTTTTAAATGAAAATGTAAAATTTGCAGGGTTAAAAAAATATCTTCACTTCAGCGTGTGTGAGTGAGACTGTGTTTGTGTGTGAATTTGAGAGTGTTAGAGACTGTGTGAGTGAGTGTGTGAGTGTTAGAGTGTGTGAGTTTGAGAGTGTTAGACTGTGTGAGTGAGTGTGTGAGTGTTAGAGTGTGTGAGTTTGAGAGTGTTAGACTGTGTGTGCGAGTGTGAGTGAGTGAGACTGTGTATATGTGTGTGTGTGTGCGTGTGAGTGAGACTGTGTGTGTGTGCGTGTGTGTGAGTGAGACTGTGTGTGTGTGTGTGTGTTTGTGTGTGAGTGTGTGCATTTGAGAGTGTTAGAGACTGTGTGTGTGCGTGTAAGTGAGACTGTGTGTGTGAGTGAGACTGTGTGTGTGAGTGTGTGTGTGAGTGAGACTGTGTGTGTGAGTGAGACTGTGTGTGCGTGTGTGTGCGTGTGAGTGAGACTGTGTGTGTGTGAGTGAGACTGTGTGTGTGAGTGAGACTGTGTGTGCGTGTGTGTTCTCACCATGTTGGAGGCTAAGCAGCCTCTCCAGGGCCTGCTGTCCGACACCGGTACCGTTGCACTGTGAGTAGGTGGTCATGTGATGCTGAGGGCCCAAGCTGATTGGCTGCTGCCGGGCGCTGCAGTAGTACATGAGGTGAGCTTGGAGGTTCCTCTCGTTTCGGAAACACACCCCACAATACTGACAGGCTACACACACACACGCACACACACACACACACACACACACACACACACACACACACACACACACACACACACACACACACACACACACACACACACACACACACACACACACACATTTTAATATCTTTATTTCTGTTCACATTTAGACAAAGATCAAAGAACACAAACAATAAGATGCACAAACCTTTGTAATCCTCAAAACAACACATGTATCTAGTCTATGGATACAGGAGGCAGTGTCTAGTCTGAGTCTATGGATACAGGAGGCAGCGTCTCCTCCAAATATAGTGACTACCAGTTATCACAGCTATAGAGCAGAACTTTAGCAGTTATCGCAGATATAGAGCAACACTTTAGCAGCTACGACAGCAGGACGACCCAGCACCCTCAACGACTACAGGCCAGTCGCTCTGACGTCACACGTCATGAAGACGTTCGAGAGACTGGTCCTGCAACACCTCAAGCCCCTGGTGTGTGACTCCCTCGACCCCCTGCAGTTTGCATACCAGGCAAACATCGGGGTGGAGGACGCCATCATCTATATGCTCCACAGAGCTTACACGCACCTGGAGAAGCCGCGCAGCTCAGTGAGGATTATGTTCTTCGACTTCTCCAGTGCCTTCAACACAATCGATTCCTATCACCATCCGAGGGGAGGAGGTGGAGTCATATAAGTTCCTTGGGGCACACCTGAACAATAAACTGGACTGGTCGGACAACACAGAGGCCTCTACAGGAAGGGAGAGAGCAGGCTGTTCTTCCTGAGGAGACTCAGGTCCTTCAATGTTTGCAATAGACTGCTGCAGTCATTCTACCAGTCTGTAGTGGCCAGCGTCCTCTTCTATGCTGTGGCATGCTGGGGGGGCTACATCAACTCGAGGGACACCAACAAACTGAACAAGCTGGTGAGGAAGGCTAGCTCCGTGGTGGGAGTCGAGCTGGTCAGACTAGAGGTGGTGGCAGAGAGGGGGATGAGAAGGAAGCTGGCTGCTATCCTGGAGTATCCCTCCCACCCCCTCTACGACGAGCTAGTCAAGATGAGAAGCACGTTCAGTCACAGACTCATACCCCCCTGACACTCAACTAACCCTAAAAAGGACAATAACACTACCTTATGCATATTGCACCTCATGTGAATACTGTATATTTCAGTTAGTTAATTATATTGACTTGTTATATTGTTTACACTGCTTGTTTTTACTACCTGTACCTCCCCTCCCCCTCCCCCATGCTGCTACAGTATGATGCCTTAATTTCCCCAAGGGGATCAATAAAGGAATATCTTATCTTATCTTATCACATATATAGAGCAACACTTTAGCAGTTTGTTGCAATCTGTTAATAAAATGTTCATTCAATCAATCAATCTGCGCGGTGATTGATTGAATGAAAATGTTATTAACAGATTGCAGAATGGGTACAATACAGTACGGCTCAATACACACAATTGTTAAGGGGATGCAGACCAGAGAAAGACTTTCGTCTTGTTTACATCAGGGTCCATTTTCAATTCATAATGAATTGTAAGTAAGGGTGCAACTAGCACTGTGCAATCCATTCTTTGTGGATCTAGCCCTCACACGTGGCTCTGCACTGGATTGTATGGCAAGAAACATCATGACAATACTATGAATAGACTTCCTAGTAACTCACTGTTCAGTGTGGCTGCTGGTGACATTGCCTGTTGGGCCGCTATGGATTCCAGCATTTCAACCTGGTGCACCCTATCTGACACACAGGATTGGCCAGCTGGCTGAGGGGTGGGGTCCAGGCCTTCTAAGCTGGCCGTTGATTGGTCTGATGGATGGATGGCGGCTGGTGTCAGACAGGTGGAAGCGATTAGGTCCTCCCCCTCTGAGAGAGGTCTGGTGGTGGAGCAGTATAACTGATCGCCTAGAGAGAGATAGAGACAGTATGTGAGAGAGATATAAAGAATCAAGAATCAATCAAGAATCAAGAGGTTTATTTGTCACATACATACCAGGGCATACAGTGAAATGCGGGTGGTCTCGCCCGCATTGATTGTGCAAAATACAATAATAAAATAGAATAAAATAGGCATCGAAAAAATAAAATAGATAAGATACAAGATATGCATGGTAAAAGAAATACATGCTAGGTTCCTGAGAAACTGGTTCTTATATACACTACTATGCAATATACAATTTACAATGTTAACTCTTAATTTATCTAAACTATACAGTACCTCCTTATTTTAAAGTGTTTCTAAGATTAAATTTTTTAAAGTGACATTTTGTTTAAAGTGATTTATTTTTTTTGCGGTTGCCGCATGAATGGTGTGTGTGTGTGTGTGTCTGCGTGTGCTCATGTGTATTTGTGAGTGGAGAGTTCAGTGTTCAGTGTTCTGATGGCCTGGGGGAAGAAGCTGAGTCGGAGTCTCTCTGTTCTTGCAGCGTGTGACCGTAGGCGCTTGCCTGACCGCAGCAGCTTAAACAGGCTGTTGTTGGGGTCTTTCTTGGATCCACTTTTTCTTCTTATTTTCTATTTTTTCTCCCATCCCAATTTCGTGTTTCCAATTCTCCCCTCCCCTTCTGATTTCTGTTTGACTGTTTTGTTTTATTTGGCTTTGGCAATGTAAACGTATGTTTCCCATGTCAATAAAGCCCATTTGAATTGAATTGAATTGAGAGAGAGAGAGAGAGAGAGAGAGAGAGAGAGAGAGAGAGAGAAACAGAAAGAGACAGAGAGAGAGAGAGACAGAGAGAGGGGGTAGGGACAGAGAGAGAGAAACAGACAGAGGAGGTGAGAGAGAGGGGAGGGAGGGAGAGAAAGGGAGAATTAAAGAAAGAGAGAAAGGGAGAGAAAAGTGGAGCGAAGGAGACAGATAAATAGACCAGTCTAAATTCTGAAGAGCACAGGATATTGGGTTTTAATGAATCTGAGTTGTCTCCATCATTTTGTCCATAGAGACACTTGCTCTGACATAATCTGTAATGTATTTTTTAGTGCAGTATCCACCCCTCGCCACACAGTGGCAATCTTTCCACAGGTTTGTATTAATCCATAATAGCAAACCTCTGTGAGGTGAGTGAGTGATGTTGAAGTGGGTAGAAGAAGAGTAGAAGAAAACTACCAAAATAACTACCATAAAAACCATATCACCGGAATATATATATATGGTTTTTATGGTTTTGATTTGATTTGATTTGATGTTTTTTATTTTCGTGTCTTACATACAGGTGTATGCCCAGCCCATATGGGCTTACAAGACACATAAACAATAAGTATATAATAGTATACTTGACAAATGACATATAGACCAAGATGGCCACAAGAAAAAGAAAATACAATAAAACATAATATAACACAAGCTGTAAGCAATGCATGTAAACAAAGAAACAAGAGGAATTTATACAATTATATAGGATATATCATGTTTTGTCTCAAGTGCCATGCGTTCTCCAAAAATCCTGCAAAACTGAAGATGTCCTCCACAAAAAAACAACTCAACATACAACTCTCAGACTGCCAAAACAATGGTAGTTTATTTATATATATTATATCCCACTCTCTTCCCCCCTCTCCCTTTCTCTTTCTTTCTCTCTCTCCCTCTCTCTTTATAATGATACCATATTCAACCACTCCATCCCTCCCTCTACCCCTCTCATTACCCTTCCCCTCTCTCCCTAGGTACCATCGGTACCCAGCACCTGCCTCTGTCTGTATTGCTGATGGGTTGTGTGTGTGCGTGTGTATGTGTGTGTGTGTGTGTATGTGTGTGTGTGTGTGTGTGTGTGTGTGTGTGTGTGTGTGTGTGTGTGTGTGTGTGTATGTGTGTGTTGGGGGTTGGCACATGGCATTAGATCAAACAAACTGAGATGAAGAAAAGAGAAAGAGAGCAAGACAGAGGGGGGAATGGAGAGAGGGGATGGAGGGATAAAGATGGAAGTAGAGAGGTAGAGGTAAACAAATGAAGAGAATGAGAGAGAGAGAGAGAGAGAGAGAGAGAGAGAGAGAGAGAGAGAGAGAGAGAGTAATGAAGGGAAGGAGGGATATAGAGGCGATGAAAGATGGAATAGAGGGTAGATCAGCTGGTACAGACAGGAGCTCCAGCCCATTCACTTAGCATTGGTTTGTGGCTAACTATCCAGAGCTAGTGTGAGGAACGGCATGGATGGAGTCGAGAAACATCATCATCGGTAATAAGAACGAGGGCTATAGTTTAGAAATGTCCCTTCAAGAATATTCTAAAATAAATAGCCCTGCTGAGAAGAGACAGGACTAGAGGCGTATAGATTGTATGGAAGTGAATGCATTTGCACACAGTATAGCAGTCATTCCAAAAGCAGAATATCAAGTTCAAGTTCTTTATTTGTCAAATATACAGAAATACAGGGCGCATTGCAGGTAATGAACTTCTTGTGTTTCGAGCTCAGACTCAATGGTGCACAATTAAGAAACATCAATGAATACAAGAATGGTAACAATAGCTGGTAGTAGTAAAATGAGGTAAGATAAAATAATAGTCAATTATTTACAGAAGGTGTCTTGTGTGTAGTGTATGTGCATGATAAGGTGCAGGGTGTGTGTGTGTCCAATAACAATAAGTAGTAGTAGTACAATAAATAAAATAAGATGTCAAAATGAGGTAAGATCAAATAAAATGTTCCATTTCTACAGAAAGTGTCTGGCATCTTTATTTCCTGTGGGCTACTGGTTTGATGAGCTAAAGCTGAGTCACAGTTGATGTTTGTAAAGGTTTGTTCCTGGTGTGTTAGGAGCTCCTCAGGTCAAGGGGCACATCATCCCATGACATCATCATATATGACATCATCACATTGCACTGACTGAGATGATGGACAGTAATAACATTAACATAATAACACACAGCAGGTATTTGAACTGTCTGAAGGTATCTACTGCAACTGGACCTGTTGACTGACGTGAGCTGCAAGTCAGTTTAGTCTTGGCCTCACTGCACTGGTTCACTGATACACTCACTGGTTCACTGTCTCATAGACTCACTGGTTCACTGTCTCATAGACTCACTGGTTCACTGTCTCATAGACTCACTGGTTCACTGCATCATAGACTCACTGGTTCACTGTCTCATAGACTCACTGGTTCACTGTCTCATAGACTCACTGGTTCACTGCATCATAGACTCACTGGTTCACTGTCTCATAGACTCACTGGTTCACTGCATCATATTCTCACTGGTTCACTGTCTCATAGACTCACTGGTTCACTGCATCATAGACTCACTGGTTCACTGTCTCATAGACTCACTGGTTCACTGCATCATATTCTCACTGGTTCACAGTCTCATAGACTCACTGGTTCACTGCATCATAGACTCACTGTCTCATAGACTCACTGGTTCACTGCATCATATTCTCACTGGTTCACTGTCTCATAGACTCACTGGTTCACTGTATCATAGACTCACTGGTTCACTGTATCATAGTCTCACTGATTCACTGTCTCATAGACTCACTGGTTCACTGTATCATAGACTCACTGGTTCACTGTATCATAGACTCACTGGTTCACTGTCTCATAGACTCACTGGTTCACTGTCTCATAGACTCACTGGTTCACTGTATCATAGACTCACTGATTCACTGTATCACAAACTCATTGGTTCACTGCATCATACTCACTGGTTCACTGTATCATAGACTCACTGGTTCACTGTATCACAAACTCACTGTATCATAGACTCACTGGTTCACTGTGTCACAAACTCATTGGTTCACTGCATGAACACATTCTCATTTTAAATCCCATAACATTACCCCCCCCCCCCTCCCCACCCACACACATTAACACACACACACACACACAGTACCCCCTCCCTTTTCTATATTCTTTTCAAATATGATTATGAATGATGAATTTGGAAAGTGGACGTTGGGAATGTTATCAGTCTTCAAACAATCGCTGCTAACGAGGCTTCTGTTCTGGCGAGCTAACGAGCTTCATTAAGACGACTCTTTATTTCATCCACTAGTTCCTTATCAAATCCTGGCACCTGGCAGCCTCACCATGCTGCTACCCAACGCCTGCACTGGCATGGCTCTGCCCTGGCACGCTGCAAGGTGCCAACTATAGATTACTGTAGAGGGAGAGAGAGAAGGAGGATAGAGAGGAAGAGAGAGAGGATGAGAGAGAGAGACAGAGAAAGGGAGATAGATGAGGAAAGAGAGAGAGGGGAGGAGAGAGGAGATATGAAGAGAGAGAGAGGATGAGAGAGAGAGGGAGAGAGGAGAGAGAGGAGGAGAGAGAGAGAAAGAGAGATAGAGAGAAGGAGGAGGACGAGAGACCATCCTGGTCCGGTTTATCTTCCACTCTATTTCTCCTGTTAACATAAGACTGCAAGCTTAGCTTCCCCCACCAGAAAGTTAAGCAGTTGCCATTTTTCCTTATTGTCTTTATTTTATCCTGCTCCAAAAATATAACTAGTAACAGAAAAGGTTTCACCAAAATCTCTGAAAACGTCAGTGAGCAGCGCAAATAGCCCTGAAAAAGCCTGTTACACCCGCATGAAAGACTGTCTCAGTTAACCTACAGAAAGGATATTTATTCACCACCACTGGATTGATAACTGAAACAAAAGCGTTCACTGCTACAGTACCATGCAGAATCCTCCACTGAAGGTCTGCTGTTAGCTTTTCTTTTTTTGTATCCACTTTTTCTCCTTCTTTTTCTATTTTTCTCCCATCCCAATTTCGTGTTTCCAATTCTCCCCTCCCCTGTCTTGAACATTGCTCGACTATGCCCCCCACTGGTCGGCTGTAAGGAGGATAGACGCCTTGCATCACGTGTCCCCTCCGGTACACGAGGAGGCAGCCTGTCACATCTTTTCACCTGCCAGCGCGGACTCTCAGTGGCGAGGTGTAACGCATGGGAGGCTCACACTACCCTTGCTACTTCCTGTCTCTGCTGTGCAGGCGTCCCCCAACCGACCTGTAGGAGTCGCTGTCCACAACATCCAAATCCCCACCCATCGATTTCCACCCTCTAACTCTGCCAATGAGTTAGTATGACGGCTGGCACAAGCCGGAGGCAATTCTGACACCCGGATTCGAGACCGGAGTCTCTTGCATTGGTGACGAGCGCAATCTCCCCAGCGCCACCCAGTCGCACTGCTGTTAGCTTTTCTAAAGGATGCTTGTAAAAGAAAACTCCACACAGGTTGAGCTTCAGATTCAGATTCAGATTACTTTATTCACCATATTGTATACACAAATGGAACGTGATTCGACATTACAGTGCATGATTTTTTCCACAAATAGGAATAACATAATAATAAATAAGTGCAAAACAGGACAGAACAGTGAGACAACAATAAGACAGTGAAAGTGCAGTGGTTGGGGACATGGATACAGTGCAGCACAGTTCAAGTCCAGAGGTCCAGTCCTAGCAGCTCGCCATAGAGGGGGGGGGGGGGTAGAGCAGGGGGACACCTGACTTGTTTACCAGGCGAGCTGCTGAGGGGAAGAAACTGAGTCTATGGCGGGACTTTAATTTCTTGGGCAGCCGTAGCCGCCTGCCGTGGGGGAGCATGATGAAGAGGCCGTGACCCGGGTGGGCGGGTGTCTGCCATCTTCCTCGCCCTCCTCAAGGCCCTGGTGGAATGTAGGGACTCGAGGGAGGGAAGGGGGCAGCCGATCACCCTCTCCGCCGAGCCTATCACCCGCTGCAGCTTGGCCTTGTCCCTGACCGTGGCTGCAGGGAACCAGGTGATGATGGAGAGGGTGAGGATGGACTGGATGATGGCGGTGTAAAACTGGACCATCATAGTCCTCGGCAGCCTGAACTTCCTCAGCTGACGTAGGAAGAACATCCTCTCCCTGGCCATTTTGTTGAGAGCGATCCCATTTCAGGTCCCGGGAGAGTGTCATGCCGAGGAAGCGGCAGGACTCCACAGAGGCCACCGGGGTGCCTCCCAGAATGATCGGGGTGGGGGGGGGGTGGGGGGGGGGGGGGGGGGGGGGGGGGGGCTGCCTTCCGCCTGAAGTCCACTACCATCTCCACTGTTTTCTGGGCGTTGAGGTCCAGGTTGTTGCAGCTGCACCAGCTCTGCAGCCTCTCGATCTCCCTCCTGTAGGCAGACTCATCCCCCCTGGATATGAGACCCACCAGGGTGGTATCGTCCGCAAACTTCAGGAGTTTGACCGAGGGGTGCAGAGAGACGCAGCTGTTGGTGTACAGGCAGAATAGTAGTGGGGACAGAACGCAGCCCTGTGGGGAGCCAGTATTGATGGACTTGGGATCGGAGATGTTGATTCCCAACTTCACGCGCTGTGACCTGTTAGAGTGAGTGAGTGAGTGAGTGAGTGAGTGAGTGAGAATGGTAGGCTCGATGAATCGTACAGTAGCAGTGGTCTAACATATTCGCTCCCCGGGTTGGACATGTAACTTGTTGCCGGTACCTCGGGAGAGCCCGGCTAAGATTAGCCTGGTTAAAGTCACCGAGGGCGATCACCAGACTATCAGGATGTTTCAGTTCAGTTCCCTGTCTGCACACAGCCGGCTCCTCCACACAGGTTGAGCTTCCCTGTCTGCACACAGCCGGCTCCTCCACACAGGTTGAGCTTCCCTGTCTGCACACAGCCGGCTCCTCCACACAGGTTGAGCTTCCCTGTCTGCACCCAGCCTGCTCCTCCACACAGGTTGAGCTTCCCTGTCTGCACACAGCCGGCTCCTCCACACAGGTTGAGCTTCCCTGTCTGCACACAGCCGGCTCCTCCACACAGGTTGAGCTTCCCTGTCTGCACCCAGCCTGCTCCTCCACACAGGTTGAGCTTCCCTGTCTGCACCCAGCCTGCTCCTCCACACAGGTTGAGCTTCCCTGTCTGCACCCAGCCTGCTCCTCCACACAGGTTGAGCTTCCCTGTGTGCACCCAGCCTGCTCCTCCACACAGGTTGAGCTTCCCTGTCTGCACCCAGCCTGCTCCTCCACACAGGTTGAGCTTCCCTGTGTGCACCCAGCCTGCTCCTCCACACAGGTTGAGCTTCCCTGTGTGCACCCAGCCTGCTCCTCCACACAGGTTGAGCTTCCCTGTGTGCACACTTCCGGCTCCTCCACACAGTATCCACTCATATCTTTACAGTTTCTGTACCATGACTTCCTGTTCATTTTGTAGAGTGTTAAACTTAAGTCCTTCATAGTAAGAAGAGAGGACCAGACATCTCGTCCAGTTCAGGGCTCAGATACACATTTGGAAACTCCTCCTGTTTGTCCGCTATTACATCTCCACTGCTGTAAATGCTAAGCATGCCCAGTTCCTTGACAGTCAACCTCTGTCTCCAGAAATCCAGCATCCTCGTTACATACATTTACATTTAGTCATTTAGCTGACGCCAAAGCTAATTATAAGTTTTGTACGACAAGTCAGTAGGAAGTGTACAACTCTATCAGCTGAGTAACAATGTTCATCAAAGTGTTCAGACTTAAGTGCTACAGTGTTTAGTGTATGTTAGTATATTAGGAAGAGTGCATGACAGTACTTTTTTTTTTCATTTCAGATATTGATTGAAGAAGTGTGTCGGCCAAAGATTGGTCAGGTTTCGGTTCTCCAATCGGGTTAGCGCTGTGACCTCAGACCCAATGAAGAGCACACAGTCTGAGCATAATTTAAAATGGTAAATGGTGCATTTATCCAAAGCACTTTACAATTTGTTCCTCATTTTTACCCGTTCACTCACACATTCACAAACACCAACGGTGGAGGCAACCATGTAAGGTGCCAACCTGCTCATTGGGAGCAATTAGGGGTTAAGTGTCTTGCTCAAGGACACTTCGACACGCTGCCCGGGAGGGGTGGAAATCGAACCGGGAATCTGTGAATTGCCAGACAACTACTCTACCTCCTGAGCCACGGTCGCCCCTGTTAACTCTGGTCCTGCTGTGTCTACCAGTCCCAGGCATACTACTTCTGTAGCACACAGCAATCCAGTCAGCCCAGGGCTTGCACTGTCACTTGTGTCTATTCTTGCACCGTGAACAAGAGGCTCCTCCAGTAACCAGTGCAATGGGTTAGTAGGTGTGTTCTGTGCAGCGTATGCGCAAATCTTGCGGCTGCTCACCTGAAACCTATATTATTGCCAGGTCAAAAGTAAATACATGACCTTGTTTCTTCACAAAGCCAGGGGGGGGGGGTCGTTTTCCGATGCTGCGACCATACAAACGAATTTTTTTGGATGGGGGTTCGGGAAAATAGACGGAAAATTTTCCGACGCTGCGATCATACAAACGCATGTTTTTATATTTTTATTTATTTATTTGTTTTTAGCATTTTTACAGCTTTTCATTAGGACAGGCAGAGGAAAGTTGGGAGAAGATTTGGGGAGGACATGCAGCATAGGTCCCCGGACGCTGCGATTATAGTGTGAGCGCACTTACGTGGTGCACCACCGCGGCGCCCCACAAACGCATGTTTTATGATGGAGTTTCGGTAAAGTAGACGTAAAATAGACGTTACCTTTGTTTTAGAGGTACTCCATTTCTCACTTTGAGTCCAAGTGTCTTGAATCAGAAGAGGATCAATACATATAACGTTAGGAAACGCACCTTATCGTCCATAATCATCATCCATATAATCCATTTAGTCTTTTTCATAATATCCAATAGTTTGCTCTAGGCGATCGCCATTGTCGTCCTGCTCACAGCTGCTCGCAACCTACTAGTAGAGTGAGTCCCTAGTTGTTTGGGGGCTGGGGCCACCCACACTAAGCTGGTCAATATGTATGTTCATAAGGTAGGCGATACTGCCACCTGGCGGGATTCAATCGTCATTGCAATTTCAAGGTCTCAGATGAGTCACAAAGGTCCGTGCGAGTGTTTAGAATAAAAAAGGATCTAAACCCGAGAAATCTCGGGTTTGGCGCTCAACGGTTGGATTTGAAACCCGAGAAATCTCGGGTTTGGCGCAGAAAGGGTTAAGATTTTAGGGTAAAGACCAAGATTATTAACTCTCCTAAGAATAAAAGAGGCAACTTCTCTCCAAATGAAATATTTTGGACCTGTCAAATATCTCTGTATGAACTGCAACTTTAAAGTCAGGCATTGCCCTCCCTCTTCTCTGAGCAAACAGAGAACACACAATGCAGATGATCCCAGAAATAATTAACCATCTTTGCCTGCAACTGCACCAACATACCTGAAGGAGGCTCTACACATGCCAACTTATGCCACAAGGTTGTTTATTATCAGGATCAAAGATAAATGTGTTCAATGTGTTCAACTCAGTTAAATGCTTCCTGATCTATTGAAACAAGAACACTATTCAAGCCCAATAATTCAGAAACATTGATTGATTGATTGATTGATTGATTGATTGACATTTTTATTAACAGATTGCAGAATGGGTACAATACAGTACAGCTCAATACACACAATTGTTAAGGGGATGCAGACCAGAGAAAGTATTTCGTTTTGTTTACATCAGGGTCCCCCATTTTCAATGCATCATAACATATATGACATACAGATAGACAGTGCTACATCTATACATAGGTTGCTACAAAGCATGCCATCTAACAGTGAAGTTAGCGGTTGTTATTTGATTGATTGATTGAAAATGTATTAACAGATTGCAGAATGGGTACAATACAGTACAGGTCAATACACACAATTGTTAAGGGGATGCAGACCAGAGAAAGACTTTCGTCTTGTTTACATCAGGGTCCCCCATTTTCAATGCATCATAACATATATGACATACAGATAGACAGTGCTACATCTATACATAGGTTGCTACAAAGCATGCCATCTAACAGTGAAGTTAGCGGTTGTTATTTGATTGATTGATTGATTAATTGAACATTTTATTAACAGTGAAATGACAGTGTCCTTTTGAAGGAGAGGGAGGTTCTACAACGAATGCCATCTAACAACACACTTCCCACGATTTATATTTTGTTTCACAATGAGTCATGACCAACCAATTACATAATCCAACATTGTGTAAGCAACTAACACATTCCACGTGAATTTATCGTTTTTGAATGAGTCGTTATGACGATATCAATACATCCATTCATAAAGATTATTGTCCGCCATCTTGGTTTCATTCCTAAAAACACAAACGGCGGAGTGATTCGGAAAAAAAGTTATTCGGTTGTGGGCGGGTTCTGGGATCACGTGGAGTGTGTTATGAGAAATAACAACATCTGAAAGAAGTGTTTCAGCCAATCAGAATCAAGACATTTGCATGCCATTGTATAAGGATAGTTTGTTATCAGCGAGCCAGGTGCAGGTTTGCCTAGTTCAGAGCTGAGGGTTTTTTCAACCTGTAACTTGTTCTTGTCAGAGACCAGCAGGGCTGAGTCGTTCGCGAACAGGAACAAGTTGCAGTCACAAGCTGACGACATGTCATTTGCATAAATTAGGAACAGTAGCGGTCCTAGTATGCTTCCTTGTGGAACACCACAGCACACTGGGAGGGGGGGGGGGGGGGGGTAGGGTACCGTTTACCTCCACCATCTGTTCTCTCCCCTCCAGGTAGGATTGCATCCAGCTCACTGATAGACTATCAAAACCAATTGCTTTTAACATCACAAATTTAATATACATGATCTAATATTGACCTGCCAGGTACACAATATGTGTGATCCCGATGCATGATCTGGTCCATTACTTCTCTGAGTCGGTTGCCTAAGGTCTTTGACAAAATGTTATATTCTACACAAGTCTCTACACAAAAGAGACACAAGCCTCCAGTTCCTGATGTATTGCAAAGTCCCCCTTTTTGGCAATAAAGTAATCACTGATCTGGGACAGGACAGCCAGACCCTCAGCCAGACTTTCATTGAAAACTTCAAGAAGATCATCTTTTACAATGTCCTAAAAAGCTTTATAAAACTCCAGTCAGACCGTCAATACCAGGGGATTTCCTGCCATCCATACACTGTAAGGCAGAATAGAGCTCTGATGAGTCGAAAGGTTTCTCAAGCAGCACATTTTAATCCTGTGACATCTTAGGCAATCCTTCACAAAAGGTCTGTAGAAGGACATCATTTTCAATCTACTCACTGCTATACAAAGCAGAATAAAACTGCCCGTCTTCGGATCTGACTGGCATCAGTGATTTCCTGCCCCATTTCTGAAAGAAGAGAGTGAATTAATTTCTTCTGTCCATTCTTCTTATCCAGGCCGAAGAAGTAACTGGAAGGCACATCCATTGCATTTGCATTCCGGAAACGGGACCTTAACAAAGCTCCTTGAGCCTTAACACTTCAAACTGTCCTTGACATTTTCACAAGGTCCACTATCTCAGTCTCCAAATCCCTCATAGAGGTAGTGATGTATCTAGTCACATTGAGAGTATGTTGTTGACAAAGCATTTAAATTATTTTTTTATTTTATTTTATTTTTTCGATTTTCTCCCATCCCACTGTTAGTCGTTATGCCAATTCCCAACCCCCTTCCTGGTTGTTGCGCACTCCCCCCTACTGTTGGTCCGAGAGGCCGGAGACTGTCACATGCTTTCCTCCGACACATGTGCAGCCAGCCAGTAGCCAGCCTGGCAGCGCAGATTCTCACCGGGAGAGTGTAACGTGTGGAAGGTCACACTACCTCCCTCCAGATCCTACCCTCGCTGTGCAGGCGCGCCAACCGAACTGTAGGGGTCGCTGTTGAAGGATTTGGGGTGCTTTTTCAATGTATGTGATGTATAGATTGGGGGAAGATGGTAGCATCTAACGGTGCCAGGTCAGAGAGGGCAGAAATGTGTTTGGCTTAGCAGAGGTTGGTTCAGAGCGAGTGAGCACCACACTGCCAGCGAGAGAATGTTTGTTGACATTCCTTGTAAGAACATCTGAGATAAGAGAGTGTCTCCCAGAGCAGGAGGGAGAGAGGTTCATCTTAATGAAACGTGAAATGTGTGTAAAGGTTATTAACGCAGTTGTCATGACAACGCGGCACATGACAACCAGAAAGGGGTGGGCTATCGTTGCTACGGCGAGGATCTATAAGTCGAACGGTGTTTCCGGGTGTAGGGCAGACTAGAATCTGACCAAGAGCGAGTAGGACTGAGATCACACAGAAGACACTCTCTCCTCTCATTGAGAGGGGGGGGGGGAAGGAAGAATTCCACATCATCATTTAGCTTCGGCTAACGCGAGGAGGGTTAGGCTAAAGACCAGGCCTGAACACTATTGGACTGAATAACAAAAGGACGATAGACGAACACACCGAAAGATCATTAGAATAGACTCTTCAAGGACAATACAATCTGTTAACATCTGAGCTGAGGTTTCTGTTTATCAAATAAAACCACGCTTTTCCTTGTAAGGTATTTCACGTTGTCGAAGTGTCGGATTCTTACGGAGGTGGAGAATTATTATGGTTTACGGATTGTACTAACAGGGTGAGATAAGGATCTTATCTGCCGGTATCGGAGACGTCAGGACCATTAAAATGACACAACGCAGAGGAATTGGATGGAGAGCCAAAACAGATGAAGACGTGATACTGGCCAGTTTGATCAGGATCTTACACTGTCCACAACGCCCGGGACCCACCCATCAGCTTTCCCACCCCTAACACTGCCAATTGTGTTAGTATGAACGACCAGCCAAGCTGATAGCAACGCCGAGAGCTGGACTCGAACCCAGCGTCTCCAGCATTGATGGCGAGCGCCTTGCCCACTGCACCACCTAGCCGCCCAGCATTTACATTTTTAAACCAACAGGCAATATTTGACTCATTTTAAAAACATCGAAATTAGCTTTAAACTATTGCTTGAAACAATAAAAAAGGTCAAGTCTAGCTAAGGAGACTGTGAGGATTCGCCTGTCCCTGGACCTTTTTCCTGTGTTTTCCCTGTCTACTCTCCTCATCAGCCCCCACCCTTGCGATGATTTACTCTCCTCTACTCTTCACCAGCCCCCACCCTTGGACATCCTTGATCCTCTACCTTCACGCACCTGTTGGGAGTTTGCAATCACCTCGGGAGAGTACATAGGTTGCAGACTCCCCTCCAGTCCTTGTCGGGTCGTTCTGTGTTCTGGACTCTGTATCTGTGTTCAGTGTTCATGGAGTTCTGGACGTTACCATTCTGTACGTCACCATCACCTGCCGCGTCTCCGGCGTGTGACGACGGCCCAGCCATCACCACCTGCCGCCGTTTGCCTGGAGTGGGACACCGTCTTCGCTCTCTAATTCTCTACGGGAGGTTTTCCAGTGTTCCCACTCCAGACGTCAAGGCGGCACGCCATCGCTCCCGATTCCACGGGAGGAAGGCGTCTCTTCGTGATCCTCGTTCCTGGGGTGAGGCTCGTCGTCGCTCCCTAGTATTCCACGGGAGGACGGCGTGTTCCCATCCCGGTCCCCTGGGACCCCCTTTGTTCTGCGCTGCCCGTCTGCAGCATCCGAAGAGGAGGATCCCCGTGCCAGGCCTCCGCCGTCGGGCCCCTGTCCCCGTGCCAGGCCTCCGCCGTCGGGCCCCTGGTCCCCGTGCCAGGCCTCCGCCGTCGGGCCCCTGTTCCCATGCCAGGCCTCCGCCGTCGGGCCCCTGTCCCCGTGCCAGGCCTCCGCCGTCGGAACCCTGTCCTCATCCCTGTAAGCAGCTCTGGCCCTCGCCCTGTCCAAGGCCTTAACCTTGTTCTCTGTCCCTGTCTCCAGCCCGCCTCTCCGGGCCTCTGTCCCTGTCCCCCTCTCCAGTGCCCCTGTTCCTGGCCCTGACACTTAGCCCTGGTCCTTAGCCTTAGTCCCTTAGCCTGTTCGCCTCTTAAAGGCACAGTGCCGCATTTTCCATATTTCCTTGACTCTAGTGTTTTTGTGTTTTCCCTTAAAGGGACTGTGCCGCTTTTTGTTCTATAATAAATATTTGCCCTGTTTTGGCTTACTCTCATACCTGTCTTGTGTTGTGCGATTGGGGTCGGTTACAAACCATAACAGAGACAGCATTATCCTTACAGTGAGACCATGTATACTGGCGCTCATTCCAGTGAAACCTCCTCCTCACATCGACCAAGCCATGTGTGTGTACAAGCTGCCATAATGCACTTTGAGAAGCTGGATGGGGTTCATTGTGATTCCTGTCTAAACTGCTATTCTCTGTGCAATTTAAATCTTTTGGATTAAAATCTGACAATTTAGTACACACTATATCTAGAATTTTTTTTTAGAAGGAGCATAAATATTCAACAAAACCACATTAAATGTTTCAAATTGTGCTTTCACTACAATAAACCTATACCCTCTACAACATGTTCTACACTACTGTACATCTCTATTTTGAAAATAGATAAACAACTCCACTACTATTTGTAGTATTATGACTTCCCTCCCATTCCTTCCTCCATTCTACCTAATTTTCTTTGTCACTGTGTGTCTCCTGCATAAAAAGAACATCAATAATGCTTAAATTTGACAACTTCATACAACATTGAACATGTTCTATCTTGCCCCTTAAAATGTTCCATAGGGAGAAGGGGAGTGACTAAAACAAACAATAAATGAAAGGTTGCCACTTTCATGAAGTTGTTTTTTGATCTTTGGCAATAGTTTTCTTAACCTGTACACCTCCTGCTTAGTAAAGCTGTCGTTTCCCAAGAGAAACCTGACTGATGTAGAGAAAGCCTGTGTATCAGGAATATATTCCTCCACTTTCAAGCCCTGAATATTCTTTGTTTCTTGCATTGATTTGATGGTTTTGACTGAGAGTGATCTTCTCTCTTACTGTAACTAAGAGACTTCCTTCACTCAGACATTAACATCTGACTCATACGACTCACTATCACTACCACTAAGGTCTGACTGTGAAGCCACTTTCTCATCACCCATATTTTGAGAGTTTTTTTTTGCTTGTGTCGACCCCTTTTACTATTCGCTTTACGTTAGTTGGAGTATATATGGATTTCGGGAGGAAGCCACTATGACATGTGCCCCTTCATTTCCTCATACCCTGGCCTGCCCCCTATTCCCATGGTTCCGCCTAACCAGCCCAACCGAACCAATCCATTCAATACAAGATTCGGCTCCATCGACGTGGTTATGGGGCGGCTCGCCATGCGCCCAAATTCCCTGCGGTAAAATCCCCTCTGTTTCCCTTCCTCATGTTGTGTTTGTGGGAACAAAAAGTATGCGTGTCAACAGTCTGACACAAACAACAAAATGTTTATATATACCGATCATTCATTGTCATGTATTATGCGCTTCATCCATCTGAATAATTTATTATATTCAGAACAGTAAAGGTAAGTATTTATATCGGAATGTTTAGAATTACGATAAGCTCGGTAACTATAATTGTCAGTATAATGATTATAAGTTATCCCGTATATCCTGGCTTCGCTTGTCTAATTATGCATCCCATTCATACCCGTACAAGTAGGAAAAACAATCCCCCCCACCCTCCCAACCCTCATGTTTAAAGGCCACATTCCAAGAGCCCAGCTCGATCGCAATTCTAGGGGATCGGGGAAGAATTTTCCCAAGGGATTCCCTATTGGCTTCGGATATTTGGGTTTTCGATTCCCCCCCGGAATGGGGTCTCTGTCCCATAAAATTACATATAACATCTACCCCTATCGGGCAAGCGCTCAGCTCCCCCACCGAGGCCACTCTACCGCGCGGCTCCATGTTCATCCTCCCCAAGCCGCCTGCATCAGGCTGTTGCATCGTTGCTAATAAACTATGGATTTCGATGGAATTCGTTAAACCTATCCTTTGTGTGTGTTGTCATCGTAAGGGTTGAACTCGTGAATTGCAGATTTTTAAAACAGCAGCACTTTCCATTTCCACCTCATTTGTCTGTTCATTCTGCTGCTGCACTGTTGTCCACACTCTGTTTATCACACACAACACTGCTACCTGTCTCCTGTGTGTTACTCTCAGACACAGCAGCACTGTCTGTCTGTTTCTCACTGGCCACTTCTGTCTGCAGCACTGTCTGTCTCTGCTGGTTTCTGATTGGTCACTTCTGTCTGCAGCTCTCCTGCAGCACTGTCTGTCTCTGCTGGTTTCTGATTGGTCACTTCTGTCTGCAGCTCTCCTGCAGCACTGTCTGTCTCTGCTGGTTTCTGATTGGTCACTTCTGTCTGCAGCTCTCCTGCAGCACTGTCTGTCTCTGCTGGTTTCTGATTGGTCACTTCTGTCTGCAGCTCTCCTGCAGCACTGTCTGTCTCTGCTGGTTTCTGATTGGTCACTTCTGTCTGCAGCTCTCCTGCAGCACTGTCTGTCTCTGCTGGTTTCTGATTGGTCACTTCTGTCTGCAGCTCTCCTGCAGCACTGTCTGTCTCTGCTGGTTTCTGATTGGTCACTTCTGTCTGCAGCTCTCCTGCAGCACTGTCTGTCTCTGCTGGTTTCTGATTGGTCACTTCTGTCTGCAGCTCTCCTGCAGCACTGTCTGTCTCTGCTGGTTTCTCATTGGTCACTTCTTTAAAACAAGTTTTTATTATCTTTTCCCCCCTTCTTTTTCCATTTTTCTCCCCTCCCAATGTTAGTCGTTATGCCAATTCCCAATCCCCTTCCTGGTCGTTGCACACTCTACCTCCTACCGTCGGTCCGGGAGGGCGGAGACTATCACAAGCTTCCTCCGACACATGTGTAGCCAGCCCACCGCTTCTTTTCACCTGGCAGTGCGGACTCTCACTGGGAGAGTGTAACGTGTGGAAGGTCACACTACCTCTCCCAGATCCTTCCCTTGCTGTGCAGGCGCACATTTCCTCACCAAATGTGAACAATATAAAGATCTTAGAGAATTTTTTTATTAATAACAAAAGGTTTGAATGATATTAAGAAGAACTACTAGGGGAGGACAGTGGGTGACAGTCACCTGACACACGTTGATGCTATTATATTTGATGATTGTTATATTTTGCGACTTACTATCTATGTTTTATTTGTGAATGTTTAATGATAATGTTAATCGCTTGCTTTGGCAACGTGTACATGTTACATTGTGCCAATAAAGCCATTTGAATTTAATTGAGAGAGAGAGAGGAGAGAGAGGAGAGAGAGAGAGAGACAGAGAGAGAGAGAGAGAGAGAGAGAGAGAGAGAGAGAGAGAGAGAGAGAGAGAGAGAGAGAGAGAGAGAGAGAGAGAAGCTTTTAGTTTGGCAGCGCTCCAGGTCGTTTTTTTCTTGTTGTTGTAATGAGACAGGCATTTAGAGTGGTAATCACACACACACACACACACACAAGGCAAATTAGCATGAGCGCTGGGCAGCTGTTCTGAGAAAAAAATTGTTGAAAGACAAACATTTCTCAGCTATTCTGATAGAAACTTCTCTAAGTCTGAATGGCTGTCAAGAGTCCACACTGTGATGGTGTGTGTACTGTATGTGGGTGTGTGTGTGTGTGTTCCTGTGTGTGTGTGTGCATTTAATAACGTGACTAACTAGCTCTGTTTAACAGTATTTCGTTTTAATAACATGACTAACTAGCTCTCTCTTTACCAGCAGTTCGTTTTAATAACGTGACTAGTAGTTTGTTATAATAATGTGACTAACTAGCTCTCTGTTTGCCAGTAGTTCGTTTTAATAACATGACTAACTAGCTCTCTGTTTACCAGTAGCTTGTCTTAATAACGTGATTAACTACAGTAGCTCTACCAGTAGTTAATTTTTATAACATGACTAACTAGCTCTCTGTTTACCAGTAGTTTGAATAATGTGACAAACTAGCTCTACCAGTAGTAACATGACTAGGTTATCCTATAACCCTAGTTATATGAGTACTGGCAAGCGTCTTGCTTGCTCTATTGGACTAACTCGTCTATACATATTGTATACATTGAAAGTATTTCTTATGCACCTTACATCTACCCGGCCACGCCCACTCCCGGTCACATACATAACCATGCGGCGTGGCCGTGCTCCACCTTCCGAGTCGGAGTTTCATTCGAAAGACAGTCAGGGGTCCTCAGGGCCGCAAAGCAAGACGCTTGCCAGTACTCATATAACTAGGGTTATAGGATAACCTTTGTTATATTTCGAATACTGGCTACGCGTCTTGCTCGCTCTATTGGACTAATGGGTGGGGCAAGGCGCGTAGGCCCGATAAATGTACCCGCTGAGGTCCCCTTTACGACCACCAGAAAAACGGGGAGGGTCCTGGCCCTCACACTCTACCTAACGACTATGCGGAAAAAGGGTGCAGTACCCAAAAAACGCACAACGTGAGTAGACTGCGTGAAAAAACCTGCGTCTACATCACCACGCATCCCGCCTGTTACCTAGCGACAGGATGCAGGGGAGGTTCCAGCCCCATGGACCGCACGAGAAACAGGGCTCTCTGTCAGGTCCACGAGCTAGAACCTGACCAAAGGAAGGGACCTGGGCCCTCATTTATCAACATTGCGTACGCACAGATATGTGCGTAACCCGTGCGTACGATCGTTTCTAAGCAAAGTGTGGGACTAATCAATTTGAACGTGTGCTTGACTTTGTGCGTATATTTACGCACAGCTCCGGCCGTGCGTACCTGGCGCCCGGTGGTAGAATATGAAGACTGCAGTCTGCAACGCGGAAATAAGCTTTCGTGCATTAGTTTCAACATTGGCGTGTTCAACTTCTGTATGACACGTAATACATTATAGTTCATTGTAAAATAGCGACAGTGTAATTATAACGTGCTCACGCGCGAACAAGAGGTTGGCCTGCTTGTTTGGCACGGGGGGGGGGGGGGGGGGGGGCAGACGCAGAACACCCACCTCCAAACGCGATTAAATATTGTTTCATGTTTCCAAATAAGATTGGTCACAACAAAATACTTTCTACTTCAATTTGTTGGTTAGACTACTCCGGTAGTCTCGCGAGAGGTGCAGAAATGGGATGTGGAGTCAGAGGAGACGCTACAGGCTGCGCTTGAATGTACAGACTGGAGTGTGTTCCGTGACAACACAGATAACATAAATGACTACACGGAGACAGTGCTGGACTTTGTTCGTACTTTGGTGGAAGAAACAATCCCCACTACCATAATTAGAGTTTACCCAAATCAAAAGCCCTGGGTAGACAAATCCGTCCGTGAAGCTCTGAAAGCGCGCACCACAGCATACAACGCCGGCCTGGTGGCAGGCAACATGAATGACCACAAGGTGGCACAATACAACGTAAGGAGGACAGTAATAGAAGCAAAATGGCGCTACAGGGATCAAATTGAACTTCAGTTTGAACAGGCTGACTCCAGAGCTATGTGGCAGGGCCTCAAAACGATGACAGACTACAAAGGCACCTCCCTCAAACTGAACAGTGACATCTCCTTAGCAAATGATCTCAACACCTTCTATGCGAGGTTTGAGGCTGGGAATAACAACACCAGCCTACAAGCCATGGCAATGGGGGGGGGGGGGGGGGGGGGGGGGTCTGCTGATGGAGATTTAGTGTTCAGAATAACAGAACATGAGGTGAGGAGGACCTTTAAAAAAGTGAATATCAGGAAGGCAGCAGGACCGGACGGCATCCCTGTCCGCGTCCTAAAAGTCTGTGCCGACCAACTGGCCCCAGTATTCACTGACATATTTAACCTGTCCTTAGAACAGGCTGTCATCCCCACCTGCCTGAAGAAGTCCACTATCATCCCTGTACCTAAAAAATCCAAGCCTGCTTGCCTCAACAACTACCGCCCTGTAGCTCTCACCTCCATAGCCATGAAGTGCTTTGAGAAGCTAGTAAAGGGCTACATCTGCTCCTCCCTCCCCATCAACCTGGACCCCCTGCAATTTGCATACCACCCCAACAGGTCCACGGAGGACGCCATAGCCCATGTGCTGCACACAGCAGCATCACACCTGGACAAGAGGCAGAGGAACTATGTGAGAATGCTATTCATCGACTACAGCTCAGCATTCAATACCATAGTCCCCTCCAAACTCATAGCCAAGCTCAGGGACCTGGGCTTGAACTATGACCTCTGCCAGTGGGTCTTGGACTTCCTGACGGGCAGACCCCAGGTGGTGAGAGCAGGCAATTGCACCTCCTCATCCATCACCCTCAACATAGGGGTCCCCCAGGACTGTGTTCTGAGTCCCCTCCTCTACTCCCTGTACACACATGACTGTGTGGCTCAGCGGAATAACAACACAATCATAAAATTTTCTGACGACACAGTAGTGGTGGGCCTGATCACTGCAAATGACGAGAGGGCCTACCTGGAAGAGGTCAAGGTCCTGGTGGGATGGTGCCTGGAGAACAGCCTCTCCCTGAACGTCAGCAAAACAAAGGAGACGATTGTGGACTTTAGGAGGTCGGAATCAGGGACTACAGCCCCCTCAGCATCGACGGGGCCCCGGTTGAGAGAGTGAACAGTTTTAAGTACCTCGGAGCCCACATATCCGAGGACTTGACATGGACCACACACATTGACAGTGTTGTGAAGAAGGCACGACAACGCCTCTACTTCCTCAGGCGCCTAAGGAAGTTCCAAGTCAGTCAGAAGATCCTTAAGAACTTCTACTCATGTACAATAGAGAGCATCCTGACTGGCAACATCACCTCCTGGTTTGGGAATAGCACTGCACAAGACCGAAGCAGACTACAGAGAGTGACACGTTCAGCCGAACGCACAATTGGAGGGGGGCTTCCCACCCTCCAGAACATTTACAACAAGCGGTGCAGGGGTAAGGCTAAGAGAATCATCAAGGACTCCAGCCACCCAAACAACTGCCTCTTTGAACTGCTGCGGTCAGGCAAGCGATACCGGAGTCTCATGGTGAGCACAGAAAGACTCAGAAGAAGCTTCTATCCCCAGGCCATCAGGCTGCTCAACGAACAATAAACACTATGCAACAACCATCAAATGCACACAGCACACACATCCACACGCACACACTTACTTTAAACAAACAACACACTGCAGCACCCACTCTCCACACTTTAGAACACCTAAACACACTTTATATTTATTGGTAAAGGATTTGCACTACAACCCGTACACCTTACTGTAAATTGTACCTAAATTGTACCTCATCCCATTTCTGCTTTGCACTATATAGTATTGTATATTAGTACATTGCATAGTATATTGTATATTGTATGGTAACTCAGTTACTTCTATTCTGCATCGAACATTGTACATATGTCTATACTGCTATACTATTTTATTTTATTTCATACTTATCTTGTCTAGCACAGTCTCTGGAGCGTAACAGTAAGAAGCATTTTGTATAAAAGTATTCTGTACTTCTGTATGACAACTATTAAAGAAACTTGAAACTTGAATAGATTACCTCCGTTGAAACTTCACTGAGACTAACAGTCTATTTGTGAACTCCCGCACAGACGTGATAATAATAATAACAATAATAATAATAGCTTCATTTTATATAGCGCCTTTCAAGAGACCCAAGGTCGCTTTACATAGATAGGGGGGGGAAATAACAAAGTAACAAACATAGTGGACAGACACAACATATAAATATGATGATGGAATTCATTCAAGTCCTCTCCACCCTCGGGTCTTTGCCACCGGCACGGTCCATCGTGATATTGGAGATGGATCGAGCAATAGACTGTTACTGTAGCTGTCAAAGCTCCATCACAAATGCAGTTATGTGAATAGAAAGGGATTCCACTCAGTCAATGTTGCGATGCGCATTTGCCTGATACATGTCGTTGCTGCATGCCGGGAGGAAAGGCAATGCTGCATGTTTTCAATTCATTAAATAAAACGGATATGTTTTGCAAGGGTTTACTGACTGTCATACAAATAATCAACCAACTACATACTGTAACCTTTCAGTGCACGTTCTTATTTACATTGTGACAACAGCCTTGTGAGCTCCCGCACACAGACATGATGGAATTCAAGTTCAAGTTTGTATTGATCACATATAGACAGGCTACACATGGCGTATAGGCTACATCATACATGGCAGTGAGATTCATTGTTCTTGTATATGCTCTCGTATTATTGTAATATAGGCTACCTAATACCGACATCAAAATATTGTATGCCTCTACAAATCATTAACTTAATGGTATTTATCAACACGGAGTGTGCGTATGACCCGTGTACGCACGTGTGATAAATCCCGATTTTTCTGTGCGTACACACATTCTAAATTCTGTACTTAAGAATGGAAATAGAACACTTTCTAAGAATTGTTGATAAATGAGGGCCCTGGTGAGGACAACGAAGCTATGGCATACGTGTCCTCCCCAGGCGTTGTTTACGACACCACCTCCCCTTCGTCAGGACCACGAGTTCAAAATTGCAACGAATCGTTGACTGGAAGGTGGGGGTTCAGGATGCGCCCTGAGTCTCTGACGCAGCTGGCCCTCCATCACTGGTGTACCAGGGGGGGGGGGGGGGGGGGGGGGGGGGGGCAGTACGTCCGGTACGTAGTGTGACCACTGGCATACCGGGGAGACATTCACTCTTTGAAGAGGGTTGCTCCTTTAACCCAGGCTGACAGGTACCTTAGTGAGAGCAGGGCTCGACCGTGCCGGGAGGAGACGTACTGCTCCTTAGACCATGAGCCACACAGGGGGCGCTTAGAGGGGCTAACTGCTTAAAAACAGTACCTCGGTGGCCCCCGTGGTGTCAGGCCTGCCCTGTTATCTCCTCCGGGAAAAGCACAGGGCCTTCAGGCTGACAGGTTCCTTAGCAGAGAGCAGAGCTCGACCGTCGCCTGACGGACACCGGGCTGGACTGATCCGGTCCGGCGCGACCAGAATGAGTCCTGGGTCCCCAACGCTGCCGCACCGCTTTTAAAACCGGTTACCCCAGGCGGGGAGGTGCACGTTTGATGGTAAACCACAGGGGGCACTACCGGGCTGAGCTGGGATCTTTAGCCGAGCAGCCTGACAAATTCACCCGTACAACCACTTCTCGGATTAATTCAGGACTGGAACCCGTAATGATATTTAGACGGGATGCACACATAACTTCACTCGTTTTGAGTCAGCAGGTATGGGGGACCCTCCCTCTGCATCGAGCAGGATATGTAAACATCTGCTCTGACGCTGGGCACGGCAGTCCATTCTGACTTTCTGGTACCGCAGCCGTCAACCTCCTGCCGCTTCCTCTCTTTTCCTTCCTTTTCTTGTCAGAATACCCTGATAGGGAGGGACCCCACGTACATACGTCATCATGTTGATGTATATGGGGATTTCCCCTTAATGATGAGCACACCTGGCAAAGGCTCTCATTACACACACCCTTGTCAGGTCTTTGTCTTTGACATAATTGAGATGAGCAGCAGTGTTAGCTCTGTGTTGTTTATAAGTGAAAAACATACGCGATGCATATGCCTTTTCATGGCTTGAAAAACCCCCACACGTAAAACCAACCAATATTTGTGGGCTCTGAGCTCACGTTGTTTAAAAACGTGTCAACACGAGAGTCACCACGGCTCCATTTCACCAGACCGACAATCGCCCGCTTACATTTCCGTCTGGGGAAGAGAGAACAAGCTTGGACTGCCGTCTCTTTTCCTCAAGAGTTGTGTCTCGCGGGGTTGTGGCTTGCTAGGCCCAACACGCCGGCGAGGAACCGGATGGTGGCCCCATGACGATGCAGCCTCCAGGCTGAACTCCGCGGGGACACCAGGGCCGGGCGGTGGGGGCGCTGGTGGAGTCCTGAAAAGGACTGTTTGGTTGGTGGCAATGCCATCGCCAAACCAAATTCGCTGGAAACAAATAAACCTCTGACTCTATAAAAACTGCAGTGGGCGTATGTGCAAACACTTTATTTTTTTATTATTTTTATTTTCAGTTTTTATAGTTTCACAAACAATGAAGGGGGGCGGCTGGGTGGCGCAGCGGACTAAGCGCTCGTCACCAACGCGAGATACACTGGTATCGAATCCGGCTGTCAGCGTTGCCTCCGGCTTGGCCGGCCGTCATACTGGCTCAATTGGCAGAGTCAGCGGGAGGGGAGCCGGTGGGGTGGTATTCTGGTCGTTGTAAACAGCGACTCCTACAGGTCGGTCAGGGCGCCTGCACAGCAAGGGAGGGAGATGGTGAGGGTAGTGTGACCTCCCACATGTTACACCTCACCAATGAGAGTCCGCGCTGGCAGGTGAAAAGATGCTGCTGGCTGTCTCCTATGTCTCGGAAGAAGCATCTGATAGACTTCAGGGCTCCCTAGACCGACCAGACACTGTCACATCAATGAACAAACATACACCATGTCATATACTGTACACTAAGGACACAAGGGGCTGATTTTCTGACATATATATATATTTTACAAAAAATACACGGGAGGACATTGAGAAGCACTTATGTTCTAGCTAAGCATTCCAAAAAGGGACCCCATATCGTCCCATATCTAGCTCTACTCGGCTGTTCAGCTAACACTGCGGAATTACCTTACAATGAGCAGGAGGCCCTGATGTTTGGTATGGCTGTGACCAAAATAATTATCCTAAAGGAATGGAAAGACACGTCGTCTCCATGTTTTAAAAGATGGCTCACTGAGATGATCTCCTCTCTGCAGCTGGAAAGCATCCGTCACAGTAGGTCCGAGACCTCGAACAAATTTTATATGATGTGCGAACACTTTCGAATGAAAGAACGAGGGAGGTGGAGCACGGCCGGTTATGTACGTGACCGGGAGTGGGCATGGCCGAGTAGATGTAAGGTGCATGAGAAATACTTTCAATGTATACAATATGTATAGAAAAGTTAGTCCAATAGAGCGAGCAAGACGTGTAGCCAGTATTCGAAATATAACTAGCTCTCACTTTACCAGTAGTTTGTTTTAATAATGTGACTAGTAGTTCGTTTTTAATAATGTGACTAACTAGCTCTCTGTTTGCCAGTAGTTCGTTTTAATAACATGACTAACTAGCTCTATGTTTACCAGTAGTTAGTCGTAATAACTACTTAATCTTGAGCTCCTATTTGACCAGTCACATGACTTGTTTAACCAACCAGATTCAAACCTAGGCCTTAAGTAGTTGTGTGGAGTAAAAGTACACACACACACACACACACGCCCCACACACACACACACGCACGCACACACACACACACGCCCCACACACACACACACACACACACACACACACACACACACACACACACACACACACACACACACACACACACACACACACACACACACACACACACTGAGTGCTTTACTCTTAAGTAAAGTACAAATTCCTCAAAACAGTAGTGGTCAAGTAATGTAAAATACTTTACAATGTGTACTCTACCTTTACAGAAGACAATGCAGTTGGCTTTCACCTCTTCTGATGTATGTGATGTCACTTCCTGTAACCATCTGGGACCACCGGGAATCACCACAGAGACAGAATGATTTGGACTCTGAGAGAGAGAGAGAGAGAGAGAGAGAGATACAGAGACAGAGGGAGAATGAGAGATACAGAGGGAAAGAGAGAGACAGAGAGAGATAGAGAGAGAGAGAGGGAGAATGAGGCAGAGAGAGAAAGAGAGAGATACAGAGAGAAAAAGAGAGAGAGAGAGATGGAGAGAGGGAGAGGGAGGAAGAGAGAAACTGTTGAGCCAGGTGTGCAGGTATCAGACAAGTGTTTCTAAGCTCTATGTGAATCCTGTTTCACATCTCACATCATCAAATCAATAACCACATCCAAGATAACCCTTTATTGATCTGCAACTGTTGTTCTAGGCATCTACTGTGTGTGTGTGTGAGAGATAAGATCAGATCAGATAAGATAAGATAAGATAAGATAAGATATTCCTTTATTGATCCCCTTGGGGAAATTCAGGCATCATAGCAGCATGGGGGAGATCGAGGGGAGGTACAGGTATGGGCATGGTAATAGTAGAAGACATAATACGATAAAATTATAGCACAGTAGAAAAGTTAAAATAGGCAGTGTAAACAATATAATTAACTCTGAATATATGCATATGAGCAAGTAGGCAGTGTAGTCAAGGTGCAGATGAGGGTCTGTATGCTCTATCCTATCAGTTATATTATGCATTACAATAAATATGGTTACAATAAACACTAGGTGATGGGAGTTGGGGGCCTCTTCTTGCCCCTTTCTGAAGTCCACCACCAGCTCCTTGGTTTTGCTGATGTTGAGTTGGAGGTGGTTGCTGTCGCTCCACCCCACAAAGCTCTCCACCAGGGCTCTATACTCATTGTTGTCAGTGATGTAACTTACAATGGAGGAGTCGAAAAACTTCTGTAGGTAGCATCCGTTCGAGTTGTGGCAGAAGTCGGAGGTGTAGAAGAGGGTGAACAGGAAGGGTGACAGCACGGTTCCTTGGGGAGCGCCGGTGTTGCTCAACAGCACATCTGACTGACTGTCCTGTAGTCTGACGTACTGCGATCCGTTGGTGAGGTAGTACGAGATCCAGGCGACCAAGCTGTGCTGCAGCTGCATCACTGTGAGCTTATCCGCTAGCTGTGAAGGCTTAAAACTTCTCGCTGGCTAACTTCACAGAAGTTGTTAACAATTGACAACACATTGGGTGCCAACGACGAGAAATCTCGTTGTTGGCCGACATGCGTTGAGTGCCAACAACAAGTTTTCTCGTTATTTTCTCGTTATTTCTTTTATTAGCGATATCCATTAATTTTTCATCCATCCAGCCTCACGTTATCATTGGGACTGGCTCTGACCTCGAAAAGGGCAAATACCGCCCCCTATCGTGTCCCGGATGGTATTGCACCCATTGGATTGGAGTCAATGGAAATGCATCAGAAAAAAAACCTCCGGATTCCACATTAAACTTCTGAGCCATGTAACCTGAGACTATTGCATTCATTGAGGCAACCGAAAGCAGCGTGGATTATCTGTTTCGAGGTCTAACGTGGATCAATAAACACGATCGATATTTGGAATGGCGATCAGGAATTGGATTCATCTTTTTGCAGAACATCTGATGTGAGGTAAGGACTTTATTTTACCAGTCTTGGGGTAATCAGATGTTGTTTTTTCACATATTTCTCAATGTGTCTCATATGTGTGTGTGTGTGTGTGTGTGGCGTTAGCGCCAGGCAGGGCATAGATAATCGATTTTTCAGCCCGCTTCTCAAGCGTGCATAAGTACACATATACTATCGATAATCTAGCGTTTATTTGAAAGCGATTCATAAATAGGCCGAAAAATGACAACGTGTTTTGTGTATTCCAGTAAAGGGCGATTTTCGCGGATTTTTCTGGAATCACTAGAAATCTTCAAAACTATACTCGTATTCAAAACGGTATAAAATGGAAATGTACTGATGAAAAAACAATCTGTTTCGTACATGTTGACTGCAAGCAAGTCATTGATAAGCGACGGTTGTATTAGACACATAGCCATAATTTAAGATATAGTTTATGCGTTCGCAAATATCCCCGTCCTCTCATTGACTAAAGCGCTGGCACTCAAGCGATAAATAGCGCACCCCCTGCTGGCAATCAAAGTGTTAACTTAGTGTAAAACAATGTACAATGTACTTAGACACCTAGTTAATAGAATGTAGCGAAAGTCAGAAAATCTAAAATATAAGTAAATAGGGGTAAAAATATAGAGGGAGTGGAGAGCTGCCACTTACCTCGGCCCCAAACTACTGCATGTGTGAGAGAGTGTTGTTGTTGTTGTTGTTGTTGTTGTTGTTGTTGTTGTTGTTGTTGTTGTTGTTGTTGTTGTTGTTGTTGTTGTTGTTGTTGTTATTATTATTATGCTGTACAGAATACTGTACAGCATATTATGCTGTACAGAATTTCACCTCTTATTAGAATGGGAGGGGGCCGAGCTGACAGGCTGTTTAGGAGTTTGTTAGGCAAGTACTTGTATGGTTCACTCAGCTACACAGAGTTACACATAAACCCAAGAGCTACTAGCTAGATCAGCTGAGGAGGGAGAGTTTTGAGGTGGCACTGATCCATGTGCATTTTCTTCCAGTCAGGTGGACAGATACATTGTATCATTGTATCATTGTAAAGTTGTGACAGCGTACCATTGTAACATTGTAACGTTGTGACAGTGTATCATTGTAACAGAGTGTATCATTGTGACAGTGTATCATTGTAACGTTGTGACAGTGTACCATTGTAACATTGTGACAGTGTATCATTGTGACAGTGTATCATTGTAACGTTGTGACAGTGTATCATTGTAACATAGCAACGTTGTGACAGTGTATCATTGTAACATTGTGACAGTGTATCATTGTAACATTGTGACAGTGAATCATTGTAACGTTGTGACAGCGTACCATTGTAACATTGTAACGTTGTGACAGTGTATCATTGTAACATTGTGACAGTGTATCATTGTGACAGTGTATCATTGTAACGTTGTGACAGTGTACCATTGTAACAGTGTATCATTGTGACAGTCTATCATTGTAACGTTGTGACAGTGTATCATTGTAACATAGCAACGTTGTGACAGTGTATCATTGTAACATTGTGACAGTGTATCATTGTAACATTGTGACAGTGTATCATTGTAACGTTGTGACAGTGTATCATTGTAACATTGCAACGTTGTGACAGTGTATCATTGTAACAATGTATCATTCTAACGTTGTGACAGTATATCATTGTAACATTGCAACGTTGTGACAGTGTATCATTGTAACATTGTGACAGTGTATCATTGTAACATTGCAACGTTGTGACAGTGTATCATTGTAATATTGAAACTGAGGAAGACGAGCGCTAAACTGAGGCTGAATAGAGCTGAGAAAGACTGAAGAATGAATGAATGACTGACTTGAATGAATGAATGAATGAATGAATTAATTAATGACTTTTATTTGACAATATAAAAATAACATGTGACAGAAAGCACAGTCAGGAGATACTGCCAAGTATGAACACAAAAAAGCTCAGAGCTTATTTCCATTGTGGTCCTTGTAGGGGGGTAGGGGAATGAGATGCTTAGACATGCATCATACAGACATGACATCACAACACATCACATATACCATTTACCATTTATATACATAACAGACTCATAAACATGCAAGGGTGCCTTTTTGCTGAGTGTCTAGGTTAATTATAGTCCCTTTTGAGCCATGTCTTCAGGCTGGACTTGAATCTAATAGCATTGACTACGATTTTCAGGTCACTGGGCAGACTGTTCCAAAAGACAGCTGCTGAATACAAAAATGACTCCTTCCCCATACAACTCCTGAATCTGACTGGCACAAAGTCAGTTGAGCTACGCCTACTGTAGTTGGGTATGCATGAATGAATGAATGAATGAATGAATGAAAACTTTATTTAACAGATTGCAGAATGGGTACAATACAGTACGGCTCAATACATACAATTGTTAAGGGGATGCAGACCAGAGAAAGACGTTTGTCTTGTTTACATCAGGGTCCCCCATTTTCAATTCATAGTGACATTTATGACATACACAACATACATGACATCATGACATTTATGGCATAGGGACATACATGACATACAGGTATATAGTACTGTTACATTTGTGACATATATGATATGTGTAACTGAGGGGTACAATTCCCTGACTGTATTGATAAGTATGGTATCATTAAACCACTACCGTCTTATGTACATTCCTACTGGCCATACAGTACACAGGTATCTAATGATGAACACTTCCCACAATGACTCGGTTCCACACAAAACTGGATTTAAGTATTTATTAGCAGTAATGATAGTACATAATATACTTTACTTTACTTTGGATGCGCTTATAAGGCAAAGGAATGTGCGTAGGCAAATCAATAACGTATGTCCATTCTCATATTACGCAGGAGATAATAATACAACCTGAATCTTAGGAATTATATCTATGGTACTCTGGTAATATAGCGGGAGATACTGGTAGGGTCCCTCCGGTCGTAAGCCAGCAAGGGGAGAGGATTTGTCGGTAGTAGAGTCTGGGTCAACGATGATAAGGAGACTCCAAGTACAGGAGACGGTGCAATAAGATCTTGATCCGCAGACGAATACAGCTGTTCTCCGTAGCATGCAGCTCCACATGGAAGAAAGCTAGCCGGCCTCAGGCTTCTGAGAGGCGGACTCGACGTGGCTCCTCACAGGGTAAATCCCACACAATTGTGGGTGTCGGCGATTCTCCGCTCCATTAATTACAGGACCAAAAGCAAATATAATCCAGCCGAAAAGGGCTATGCAGTCGTCGGTAGGTTATCCAGTGTACATAATCCACACGGTCCTCGTCTAGGGCCCCTCGGGTGAAAGCGCCATGGTAAGCAGCCCAGCCTGGATAAGCACTCTAGCTGGTACGAGGAAACGTTGGTGATGCTGGTCACTGTAGAACGGTAGCCGCACGATACACTATACACAAATAGACTATTACTGACTTAATAGAATCGGTCGAACTCGACGGTACAGCGTTAAACTCTGACACTTCAGTTATTAATTCGCACGCGGTCTCAATGCTCTATTTGGGGCCAAACAGGCCAATCTTCACCGCACGTTGTATCGTGGGTGAGGCTTCAACTTATTGGGTAACTCTAGACTTCTGACTAAGTGCTTCTGTATTCACCTGCGCCGTATTTATACGTTAGGTGAACAAACTAGTACATTACATTTACATTTACATTTAGTCATTTAGCTGACGCTTTTATCCAAAGCGACTTACAAGTTCTGTACGACAAGCCATCAGGAAGGGCACAACTCTATCAGCTGAGCAACAATGTTCATCAAAGTGTTGAGTGCTACAGTGTAGGTTAGTTTATTAGGACAAGTGCATGACAGTACGGTTAGTTAGGGTTAGATTTTTTTTTTTATTCCTGTCTCATATCCTTGCGCAGAACCGTTCATGTCCAGGCAAGTCCCCGGCGGTGACTTTGAACCAGACCTTGGAGGTATGGCCATGGCGCTTGGTGGACCGCTGTCCAATAGGAGAATGAAATATTATGGTCTGTACTAGGCTAAAGGGATATTCCGTGTATATGTACAAGGAATATACAAGGGATATCAAACGATATACAAATATTATGCAATATATATCAATCAATAAATATATATATTCGGTTTAATCTGATCCTTCGTAACAATATGCAAATATACAGTACTGTTTGTTACCCATAGATCCTGACAGAGAGTATATACATATGATGGGGAGGAGACTGTACATTAGGAGGGGGTGGGTGGGTGGGAGAGAAATATACATACGGTGGGGAGAGAATATATACATACGGAGGGGAGGAGACTGTCTATTAGGAGGGGGTGGGGGGGTTTGGACATTTACGGTGGCCAGTTTCGAATTACAGCCTCCCGTAGGTGCTCTTTTAGAGCGGTTTTGAATGTGGGTAGGGATTCACATTCCTTTACAGCTTTGGGTAGGGCGTTCCACATTGATGTGGCATAATTGCTAAACCTGTTTAGTCCCTTGTTTGAGCCGAATCTGGGTTTAACATGATTTGTTGAGCTTCCTCTGGGGTTGTGGTCATGGTATTCACTGACCTTTGGGAAGTATTTTGACATGTACATGGGTACCTTAGTCGTATAGTGTATCTTGTAGACCAGGCCCATTGCAAGTTGCTGTACTCTGTCGTCTACTCTAAGCCATCCTAGGTAGTCAAAGTGGGCAGGGGTGAGGTGGGTTCTAGGAGTAAGGTCAAGTAGTAGTCTGACCAGTTTGTTTTGTGATGTTTGTAATCTTGTTTTTAGCGCCTTTGAGGTGCTTTGGTACCATGAGGTGCAAGCATAGTCGTAGTACCCTTGAATGAGTGATCCTGCCAGAGTCTTCAGGGTATTCTTGCATGGGTGTCCCTGATTTGGTTGAAGTAGTTGTTGAAGTACACTGGCACTACCCCGTGTACGATTCTGTGAACTAGGCACATCCCTATCTGGTTGACTCTGTCTTCCACCTTTAGCCATCTCATGTTCTCAAAGTGTGATGGGTCAAGGTGGGTTCGGGCAGGTAGCCTTAGTATTACCCTGATTAGCTTGTTTTGTGATGTCTGTAGTTTTATTTTCTGACTTTTGTACCAGGAGCCACACGCATAGTCATAGTGACACTGTATGAATTTTCATCGCTGACTGATCAAAAACAATTAGAGATTCTGGCTAGGTATCTAGTCCTGTTATTGACCTTTGTAAGTGCTTGTTGAGCCATGCTTTCCCCTGATAGGCTGTTTTCCAGGACGCAACCAAGATATTTCACAGATGTTTTGTCGGTGAGAACAGTATCTCCTATTCTAATGTTAAAACCTGGCGATTTTCTGAGCCTGACCTTTGACCCGAATAGGATGGACTCAGTCTTCCCCACGTGGAGGGACAGCTTGTTGTACCCTAGCCAGTCGCTAACCTTCTCTAGTTCTGCACTCAATATCTGCTCGACCACTTGTTTGTCTTTATGAGACACTAGTAAGGCGGAATCATCCGCGTATAAAAAAAGGTCACATGAACAAGCTGCTTTCAGGTCATTAATATACAGGAGAAATAGGAGTGGACCCAATACACTCCCTTGAGGGACCCCGCACTCTACTGTCCGAGGACTGGAGAGTACTCCGTTTATATCTACCACCTGTTGTCTCCCTGTTAGGTAGGAACCAATACATTTCAGAGCTGCCTCATTAAAGCCTAGAGCCCTAAGCTTCATTAACAGGATGTTGTGATCCACAATCAAATAATGCATTTTATTACTGTTAACTAATGTTGCTGCTTATTTGGTGACATTTGGTGACAGTAATTACTTTTTGTTGTTGTTCTAAGAAGATGCTGCTACTGAAATGTGCTTCTGTTCAGTGCAATACATTTTTAATTCAGTTCTTGATTACCTGTGCACATTTGTTTATAAATTATTTATTTATTTTGATTTATACTATTTATGATTTTATGATTTAACATTTATCAGATGCTAATGTTACTGTATCCTGATAAATGCTGCTGTTAAGTGACATAGTTTTTGATTTATAAGTGCAGAGAAAGAGTTAAATAAATGTTCATTGAAGTAAATACATTTAGTCTCATTTGTCAAATTAAATTGTTGTATTTTATCAGATGCAAAATGCAAATAAGTAAATATGGCATTATATATCAGAGAAAGAAAATGAGAAAATATAGATTTTTAAGAATGAGACTGAATAAGGACATCACACAACAGTCTAATGATTAGACTGTTGTGTGATGTCATTACTCATTAGTATTAGACTCTAATCCTAATGAGATATTCCTCTAAATATGACTTTGAAAACTGACACAATTTCAGGAAAAGAGTAAAAAAAACAAATCGGCAGCACGCGGTTTCGGGCCCCCCATAGCTCTCAGGTGATAACTCGAACCCTGTTGACAGCACATTCATTCTGCAGTGTGATGAGGCTCCAGTTATCAGATGTTAATCAACAACCACCCTTCCAGCCCATCAGGAAGGAATATTCATCCACGGTATATTTGATGACACATGCTTTTTATCAGTAGATAGATCAGAGCGCTGGGGCAATAGTCTTGCTCAAGAGTACGTCGACAGAGAGGGCCACTGGCTGTCACAGGATTCAAACCATGTATGACACTGGTTTCACTAACCACCATGTACGATAAAACACTGTTATATATCGTATGGCTATCGCGTCCCGCTCTAGCCTATTGAGATACCCCTTATCTCCTATGGTACCTAATGTACCCCACGAACAACTAAATGCACCCCACCTGAGGGCCCCGCCCCTATGGAGGCGTAGCCTATATAACCATGACTCTGGTCACCAAACACTCTTCCTCTATTTTCGTTCCATCGTATCGGCTGCGTGCACCATACGTAACTAGCAGGATGAAAAAGATCAGAGTCATAATGTTGAAAGCTTACCGGAGGTTGCTGGCCCCTGGCATCTTCGAAGCATGTTTTCGGCGACACGACGGGCCTATGTTGATGTTCCTCGTCTGATGACAGCAGATCAAGGTTCAGCTGTACAAGATTGGCTGTCGGGCCAGCTTGTACCCAGGTAGGCCCTGTGTCTTCAGGCATGGGTATTAGTGTTAGTAATGCTGGTTTGTTTTGTTACACAACCATGTTGTGTGTTGGCGCCGGGGGCAGGATGGTTTGGTGAACGTTCACTGCAGTGAACGGTTTCCAAACTGTCTTGGGCGTGCTGCTAAACATCTAATGCTATGCTACATGCTATCGCTAATGCCACATGCTACCACTACTGCTACACACTAACTGCTCCGCTGTTCTAATGTCTCCGCCGTGAGATGTTGTCACTTCTCCCTCCTCTTGCCCGGTTCATCAATGAAGGTCAGTCGGTGGCTGTTGTGGTTTTTTTTGCTGAGTCCTATTTACCTTTTTTCGGGTAAATGGGTTGACAACAGGGTAGGCCGTGGCTAGGTAGCCTAGCCAGGTATGTTACCTTGTGTTCCGGCGGGGTCTATGGAACGGTGTCCCCATCTGGGGCCGATGCGTGAGCTCGGCGGTGTAGCAATAGAGCTATATTACTGCAGGATGGGACTTAACGGCGGGTTATGGCTCAGCTGGCTAGTTCCTATCCACATTGGCGTCGGGTAGTGGGGCTATGGGTCCAGCCGACATGGTAAACATGTTGCGTGTCTGTGCGCAGGCGGTTGTTGATCTGGGTTCCACATCGCCTCACGCTAGGCTGTAGTAGTATAGGGGCAGGGCCGCCTGGGAGAAATCTGAGGCCCTGTGCAATTTTAAACGCGAGGCCCCCCACCCCCTGAGGCGGCCCTGTGTAGTGGGCTATTGTTTCGTTCTGTCACTCTGCTATGAGAAGGTCTGTCTTGCTACAGCTTTCTCTCCTCTCAACCATTCATACTGACGGTCAATCGGTATACTGGGGGAGTAGTGCGGGGGGGGGCTTTGTTTACCTTTTTTGGTAAATGGGCTAAGCTAGGGCTGGTGTGCTGTTGTGAATATTTTGAATGAAGGCGGGACTAGTTCGCTCTGGTCCGCCTCCCCTTAATGTTGTGTATATGGGTTTGCTCATTCTACAGTATTTTGTGGTTTAGTTCTTTTATTCATTTAACCCTTTCATGGTGCACACCACAGTGGAGGTTGCTGTTTGCAACCACCACTGGTGCTCCGTGTTAACATCAGTCCTTTGTTTTTGACATATTGAAACAGTGCCCCGCCCGGCTGACGCCATGGGTGGGTCGGCCTGGCGAGTGGCTGGTGGGCTGTTAAAGCCTGTACCGCCACGGTATGGAATTGGCAGCGATTAGAACTGTGTTCGAATTGCTGTTTTTTTCTATTAAAAAAAAAAAATTGTGTCTGGCCTTGAGGGCCAGCCGACGTCGACACATCGCGCAAGGTTGTTGACGTTATTAGCTTTGACCCAGCCGCAAGCTATAACCGCTCAGGGTTCCCCTCTCCGCAGGGGATTTTGGTCTTCTGCTGGAGCGCGGGCGGTATTGTCCTAGGCCCTACACCGCCTCACACCGCGCAGCCAGAAGAAGAGAGAGCACGGCCTCGTCAGCGGCGATGACGAGGCCCTCGACAGGCGGCCATGTTTTCCCCCGCCGGAGGTATCCTGGGCGTTGATTCGACAGGTGTCCACAAGGCCGACAGCCTTGGCGGCCGAGGGATCGGCCATGTAGGATGGGTTCGGCCGCTCTCCGATCACTCCCTTCCCCAACACCAGCGGAAAAAGTGGGCTCTGATTGTTTCCTTTGGCTGCGGGCCGCGTGCCTTCGTTGAAGTGCGGGCGGCCCCCCTTTCGCTTCTCATGGGGACAGGGGCTGACACCCAATTGATGGCTGAGCCTGGGTCTGTCCGTGAGAATGTTGTGCTGTCAAGCGGCTCCCACACCATAAGATGTGTTGGTTGAGCCTGGTGTTACGTCTGTCAACTTAAGTGTTGTCAGCAGGGGGGCTCGAAACCTTTTGAGGCACACAGTGCGGGCTTCCCCGGCCTCGCCTTCGCCAGGCCAGGTATCATGTTGGTGCCTCCCACTCCTGAAATATTGGCAGTGGTCGCAGGCACGCGTGATTTGGGGTGGTAGTAATATCACTGCAGGGCTACGGTGTGTAGGAACCCATGGGGTCCTTACACCTTGCATGTCCGGCTGCAGAACAACTCCTCAGCATGTTCTGGAGGGGTGTTCAGTGGGGGGGCTTTTTTCATCAGAAGCCCCCCGTATCAGACCGGCCCTTTCTGTCGGGGTCCCCCCTTGGGTGCGATTGCCTCGTGGGTGGTGTCAGGGTCAGATGTCCCGACACGGAACGCGCTGCTCGCACGGTTCCAGGGTTGGCTACGCACAGCGGGGGGACCGGGCCAACTATCTACAGTTCCTGGCGGACCTGCGCCACGTGACGGCGGGTGCGTTGGGAGTGTCATCACATATGACTACGGCAGTACCATATGTCGAGGTGGATGGAGAGAACGCTGAGGCGGGGACTTGTGTTTACACAACCCCACCCGTTTTCAGGTTTGGTACAGACCCTATTGTCAGGGTCTCCAGCAGTGACAGCTCTGGTCAACGAGATCCAATCTCTGTGGACGAAGCAAGCCATCGTCGTGGCGTTCTCCTCCCGGTGTTCTCTGCCTGAGAAGTCGGAAGGGAGGGGTGTAAGACCCAGGCTGGACCTGTCCCATGGGAAGGTTCAGCATTTTTTGGATCGTCTCCTACCTGTTGAACACTGTCAGGTGGGGGTCTGGTTCTCCTCCATAGACCTGTAGGATGCATCTCCGATCTTCCATTCTAGGGCTTACCTACGCTTCCTTTGCAGGGTTAGCGTATGAGTACCAGAGGCTGCCGTCCGGTTTTCTCTGGCTCCCCGCATCTTCACCAAGTGCGTGGAGGCCGCACTGGGGCCTCTGCATCGTCAGGGGTTACGGAGTGTTCTGCCCTGATGACGTTCTGGTCCTTCGCGGTCAAGGTGGATCGTCAGGTCTCGTACCAGGCAGGTGTCTACCAGCCTGGGGTTGCTGTAGACTGGATGTAGAGTACTCCTCTTCCCAGTCAACGGTTGGAGGGCTATGGGCATCCCTCTCAGAGCGTGTTGTCAACACGCTCGGGAGGTTCTGTCCTAGGACGGTTACGGCGCTGTCTCACGTCGCATTTTCACCGACGCCTCCCTCGCTGGTGACTCGTCGGGCCAACGCAGTAGGGGGCAGCTGGCAAACCATGCTGCCCGGTCTGCGCTACGTTCAATGTGTTGGTGTTGAAAGCGGTCCTTCTGGTCCACAAATGGTGTTGATCAGGACGGACGATACGACGTCAGTGTCGTGTATCGACAGACAGGGAGGAGTACGCTCCCCCTGTCTGCACCAGGCGGCGGGCGGCTGGCTATGGGCGTCCTCCATCAGCGCGGCCTGAGGGCTCCCCACATCCCCGGCAGGGAGAATGTGGGTGCAGGTGTACTGTCGCGGGGCGGTCCTCATCCTGACGGGTGAGGATTACGTCTGGACATAGCCAGGCAGGTCTGGGACCGATGCCGTGCCGCCAGGGATTCTTCCCCATACATCTGTTAGGTCAGTTGTTGGGACGGGTACGTTGAGGGGCGCAGGTTCTTGATCCTGATGGTGTTACCATCCGGAATGCGCATGCTCCCTCCACTGTCGCGCTTACGCGGGCAGATGACGTATGTTCCAAGTGTGGTGTAAAGGCCTCTGCATGCTACAGCAAATTCAAAGCAACTTCAACACAACATCGGCGCGATTTCAGCGCGCTTGTTGCAGACAGTCTTGTAGACTGTGTTGCGAGGGCGTTGCGTACCTGTGTCCAAAATCTAATCTAAAGACCCGTTGCGTTGGTATTGCGTAGCAGTGATTGGTTGGTAGTGAATGGGGGCGGGGCTGTCTGTCACTTCTAGTGTTCCTGGCTCGAGACCAAAAGAAAACTTTGACAGGAGCTCGAGACCAAAAGAAAACTTTCTGACAGGAGCTCGATAGCTAGTGTATTGTTTCATTACACTTGTTTAATTGTTTGTTTAAAATGAATCAAATGCAGGAACGTATTGCAGAGGAGGTCCGAAAGTACCAACATTTATATAATAGCGGGTCTAAAGACTACAAGGATAGCATTATGACGATGAATTCGTGGAAGGAGATTGGGGAAACAATGGGGATGGACTGGGTTGATGTGGCGATATAACTATATTACACTATATACAAGAACACAAACGAAAACAAACATAAACAGGGCTATTATTATACTAACGATGTATGGTTGAGAAGGGAAATCCGTTTGTAATTGCTAGAGTGCGCACCTTCGGCTGCCCAAAGTATTCAGGCGGGCTGGGCGCGCTCGAGCCGCACATCCGGGGTACATTTTGTTGCATCATAGGCTGCGCGTTGATTTTGCAGAAGCATAAAGGTAATGTGTCTGCAACACCGTTGCTTTGTCGATGTTGTGTTGAAGTTGCTTTGAAGTTTCTGTAGCATGCAGAGGCCTTAAGGCGGGGGGCCGGGACTCAGTCTCCTGCCCCCTGGATGTTGTCCTTAGTTACCTCCAGTCTCTCCTTGATAGACTGTCGGCTTCGACGGTGAGGGTATATGCAGCAGCTATATCCTCCTATCATGAGGGGTTGAGGGGATGTCTTGTTCAGCCACCCTCTTGTGAAGCGTTTCCTGCTTGGCGCTCGACGCGTTAAGCCGGTCCTGGGCTCCGACTTGGGATCTTCAACTGGTCCTCGGTCGGTTGTCCTTGGCCCCGTTTGAGCCGCTCGAGCAGGCGCCGTTGGAACAGCTGTCGTTCAAGACCACGTTCTTGCTGGCCGTCACCTCCGCTGACGCGTGGGTGTGCTTTGTGCTCTCTCGGTACGCCCAGAGTGCCTGTCTTTCGTTCCGATTGTGGTGCCACTCTGCGGCCTAATCCTGCCTTCGTGCCTGTAAATATCCGGAGTTCTTCCGCTCCAGGGATATTGTGGTTCAGGCGTTTCATCCGCCTCCTCACGGTGGTGAGTTAGATGCAGGCCTTCACCTGTCATATCCGGTCCGTGCTTTGGGAATTGCCTCAGCCGTACTCAGGACCTCGGGGTCACCGTTCAGCTTTTTGTCTGTCACGGTGGTTCTCATGCCGGTAAGGCACTATCGAACAGCGCCTGTCCCATTGGTTGTGCGAGGGCATTGCCCTCTGCTACACGTTGGCTGGGCAGGATCCCCCTGGGGGCGTCAGGGCGCACTCCGATCGTGGGGTGGCTGCCTCTGCCGCTCTCCTGGGTGGGGCCTCGGTGGAGGACATCTGTGCTGCAGCTTCATGGTCCTCCCCGGGCCCCTTTGTAAGGTTTTGCCTCATGGACATGACCGGGGGTTCTGTCTCCCAGGCGGTTCTGGGGTCTGTGGCCTTCCCTGCTTCCCGTCCTTTGGTAGGGTAGCAGGAGTGTGTGGGTTGGGCCACAGTGTGTTGAGTCACACGTGGTTCCGCCTGTGCGGTGTGTTCAAGGGGTTCTGGTTCCCTCTTGTTCGCATTCAGGTGGAGTTGACTGCGCCCCCCCTTCACTAGGAAGGATGGGGTGACAGGGCTCCCCGCACCCCTTGATGTGGGCTTACGGGTCCTCAGGGGGTACATCTGTTGGGTCTCGCGTCCGCTCTAACCCATATCTCAATAGGCTAGAGCGGGACGCGATAGCCATACGATATATAACGAATAAGTTATATTAGTATTGGCTGAGCGTCCCGCTCTACGCGGCCCTGAGCTCCCTTTTGAGGGATCTTTTGCTGGAACGAGATTTGGCGAGGAAGAGTGTTTGGTGACCAGAGTCATGGTTATATAGGCTACGCCTCCATAGGGGCGGGGCCCTCAGGTGGGGTGCATTTAGTTGTTCGTGGGGTACATTAGGTACCATAGGAGATAAGGGGTATCTCAATAGGCTAGAGCGGGACGCTCAGCCAATACTAATATATCGGTCTCACTACTAACCACCATGTATGATAAAACACTGGTCTCACTAACCACCATGTATGATAAAACACTGGTCTCACTACTAACAACCACCATGTATGATAAAACACTGGTCTCACTAACCACCAAGTATGATAAAACACTGGTCTCACTAACCACCAAGTATGATAAAACACTGGTCTCACTACTAACCACCATGTATTATAAAACACTGGTCTCACTACTAACCACCATGTATGATAAAACACTGCTCACAGTCACTACTAACCACCATGTATGATAAAACACTGGTCTCACTAACCACTAGGGCTGACCTTCAATTTTTTTTTTGGAATTCAAAGCTTCGGGGCCGAGATTCGATTTTAATTCGAAGCTTCGAGATCATAAAAAAATTATAAATCTAAAAATATATATATATATATATATATATATATATATATATATATATATATATATATATATATATATATATATATATATATATATATAATGTTGTGGGACTTGTACAGCACTTTGTTCAACTTTGTCAGTGCTGTAAATTTTAATCCTTTTTAAATCTTAGACAAACAAAACACTTTGCTTTCATGAAATATTGTAAGCCATCATTTGAGGCTTTATAAAAGCAGCACAATGAACACAAATCTGTCAGTGCCGAGTCCGACCTCATCTTAAATAACAAACAGCATTGCTTGTTGTAGTTAACAAAGAGAGGCAGAGTTGATTTAGCATCTGTCTGTACATACCTGCATATAATCCTATTTACATATCTGTAGATACTATATATAGTATCTATATTGAACAGGGATTCACAGTTAAACTGCTTGCATTAACCCCAGTCCTGTCGCAGCCGCTCAATCTCTCAAAACGTTGGAGCAAATGAGTTATTTGGACGGACTGACCATATATTGGGAATCTAAATGGTTACATTCTCACCTGAAAAAATATTAAAACTGTATAATAATGGTACTCGTTAAAGTTGTACGTTAAAACAGCATTTGGCCTTGGTAAATAGTCAGCATATCTGACCAACTATGAAAAAAAAAATGGCAGCTAGTTGCAGCTACTTCGGCTCAGCTTCTTTCCCCAGGCCATCAGAGTCTTGAACACTGAACTCTCCACACACAAGCACACATGAGCACACACACAACACACATACTGTATACACTCACACACTAACAGTCACTTTAGCACGAACACACACACACACACACACATGCTGCACACGCTCACACCAAACAGTCACTTTACAAAATGAAAAGGTCACTTTACTTTATAAAATTAAATTAAAATAAAATTAAGAACGGGAGTGGTTATTGTATAGCAATAGATGGATATAGCAAGATAGCATAAGGATATATATTATAACTGTATATTGTATAGTATGGTATTGTATAGTAGTGTATATAAACTCTTAGGCGACTCCGATATCGCCGGCGCGATAGCATGACGTCGTTGTTTGACGTGATCTGCCTGGGAAATGTAGTCAATTTCCGGGTTTTTTTCGACGTAGCATTATGACGTGGCCTTGAAACTACACGCTACTTTTTATTTGGTGTTGATAAAACAATAAATAACTGAACCAGGATAATTTCAATTTGATGCTAAATAAACCTTTACGCATGCGTAAAATGTGCCAGATTTAATTTGACAGGCGTTACATTTGTATCAATATCTTGGCCATTTGTTGTGCTAGAACCAAACTGAAAAAACTGAGAGGAAGTGCTGAAGGAGGCGGAAGTTGACTGCCAGAAAAGAACAGTAGAAGAAGAATGTAAGTGAGCGATACATTGTTTACAAGATCATTTCTGCAGAACACACGTTTTTCCAGACAGCAAAACTTTTGCTTTAGTAGTTCGACTTATAACAGTAGTAGTAGCAGTAGTAGTAGCAGTAGTAGTAGTAGTAGTAGTAGTAGTAGTAGTAGTAGTAGTAGTAGTAGTAGTAGTAGTAGTAGTAGTAGCAGTAGAAGTAGAAGTAGAAGAATCTTCAGATGTCATCTTTTGTAGATGACAACAACAGGAGGTAAAGGCACTTATTTTGGAGATGTATTGCTTATGTTTAGTCAGTCACACTCTTACTGTACTTGTTGGGTTTGCAAAGAACACTCTTTGGATTGTAAATATGTGTATATGTGCTGTGCTGTGCTGTGTGCTGTATAAGATAAGAGATTCCTTGTTGAATGTTGAAAATAATGTGCTTTTTATTTTCTACAGTGAGGAGCAAGGAGCAGATGACCTGCCTTCAACCAGTTCAGTGCAGGCGTCAGGCGAGACATGGAAGGAGGGCTAACCAAGACAGGTGAGAGACTTATTATTATTATTATTATTATTATTATTATTATTATTATTATTATTATTATTATTATTATTATTATTATTATTATTATTATTATTATTATTATTATTATTATTAGTGCTTTTGTTTAGTTACACACACACACACACACACACACACACACACACACACACACACACACACACGCACACACACGTACGTACACATGTGTGTAGTGTATATATTTTTTTGGATACACCTCAGGCATCCTGCACTCTATATGACTGCACTCTAGTCATATGTGTACTGTATATATGTATATTGAATATCCCACTTTACTTATTTTTAACTTTTTTACTGTAAAACTTATTTTTTTTTACTTTTTTTTGTAAAAAACTTACTTTTACTGACTTTTTGTTAAAAAAAAAGCATGCTGGTGATAATTTCCAGTTGAGAATCAAAATTCCATCTGTGTTTATTACCTGTGTATGGAGAAAATAATGATTTGTAAATTGAATTCTGTTCTGTTCTCTTTTGTTTATGTAAATATGCTACCTAGGGTGCATTTCCACTGTTTTATATGCTTGATTGAATAATATTATGTTTGCATTGGTTCATAGTAAAAATAACACATTTTCTCAATCCGATTTTGTGTTTTGTGTTGTACATTATGCAGTATACAGTATATACAGTATTATACAATATGAAAACTAACTGTCAGGTCATATATGTGAGGCTGTGCTGAAAAAAAGGATACCAAACATACCATGGTAAAACATTTTAAAATGGGAATTATACAATTTAAAGGGGACATGTACTGCTATTCCTAGCACTATTTGGGCAACTTTACACAATTCCTGTTAGTCTATTGAAGACATCTGTAATTTTTTTTTTTTTTAAATGCATTGTTTTATATTTCTAATCAAGTACTCAAAACCATCATTTTTCAGCTCCAAGATTTCAGGCTGTTATGGCCTGGCTCCGCCCATAAGCACTTTGAGTGACAGTCAGTCCACACAGTCTGCGACTGGTAGACAGAGAGAGATAGAGAGAGAGAGAGAGAGAGGGGGGGGGGGGTGCGAGAGAGAGAGATAGAGAGAGAGAGAGAGAGAGAGAGAGAGAGAGAGAGAGAGAGAGAGAGAGAGAGAGAGAGAGAGAGAGAGAGAGAGAAAAAGACAGGCCGTCTCTTCCTTTCGTTTTTTTCTCTCCCTGCGGCAGCTTGTGTGGGGGTGGCCTCCCTTCCTCCCCTCTCCCGTGTGGCGCGGCAGGTCCCCCCCCCCCCCAAGTGCTCCCTCCCTCTCTCTCTCTGTCTCCCTCTCTCTCTCTCCCTCTCTCTCCCTCTCTCTCTCCCTCTCTATCTCTCTCTATCTCTCTCCCTCCAGAGTATGCAGAGGTTTCGGGTTTCAATCTGCCTCGCAGTATGAGGAAGTGGGCGGGCATTAGCTACAACCACAGAGCCAATCACATCACTGTCTTCTACCCAGAGCCTGAATGACGTGACTCAGGCCTTCAAATCAGGATGGACTAATTTACTGGAGCAGGAAATGATCTGAGCTGAATCAGAGCAATCCGCCAATATGGTATTTAGAGACTAAAACACATTGATACTAACTCCTATTACTATAATACAATGCTAGAGACTGAAAAATGACATTTATAGTACATGTCCCCTTTAAATCAAAATTAGCTAAAACATTGAAAATATCCCACAACTCCGAAGAGATAAGACCCAGTGCCTCATCTGTAGATTAACACTGTATTGCACTATCGCAGGACCTTAGCATGTGTTTTACCATGCATTTTAAACTTTATGTACATGTATACCTGTTATGTCTTATTCTTATTACTTGTATTATTGCACAACCGCTGCGGGCATGACCACCCGCATTTCACTGTATGCCCTGTATGCCGTGACAAATAAAACTCTTTACTTTTTTTTAACTTACATTTTTATTTGCATTTTTGATTTACAAACATCTCAGACAATACAATTAAACAGACAGAAACAATAAAGAAAAAATTATAACATCAAAAAGAATAGTGATGCAACTCTTTACTTGACTTGACTTGTTATGTTGCATAGCAACGGCCTTGCAGTGCAGGCAGCCAATGTTATTTTTAACATTATTATTTACTAATAAAAACTATTTAAATTGAAGTGTGTCTTACTTTCATATTGTCATAGACTACTTGGTTTTATAAGAGTAATAGCTCAACTCCGCGTCGGGACGAACTACGCCACATAGCTGTGATATAATAACCATATACCACGGCCTGTCGTGAGATATTGCTTAGACATATCCCTTACCTTACAAGAAGCATTCAGTCGACTCCTAAATTTTAATTCATGGTTAGGGGCTGCATGTCTTGTACACGGCCTGAAATTCATTGACAACTTCAATGTTTTCTGGAATAACCCAGAACGTTTTCAAAGAAATGGCTTCTTCCCAAATCGCTTAGGTTCAAAGCTCCTATCAGCAAACATGCGTCATGCCTTGATGGCCTCCAAGAATATTAAGCTCATACCAGCACGAGAGATAGTCATGAAGGACACAATCTCACCACGAAGTGCAGCAGCACAAGGCGTCCCCCCCCCCCCCCCCCCCCATATCACACAAGGCCATCTCGTCTGATCAAATGTCCCCGAAAGCACAGTGCAGTCAGTACGGTGCAGTATAGCACAATTGCCATGCCATCTCTCAAAACATACAAGTAATCATAACCAGCCAATGGCATGGTGAAAAATATACGCCATCAATGCGTTTACCTGCTATTAACCTCAGGGCCATCACGGTCAATCCAAAGCAGACCTCCTCTAAAGAAGTCCAACAAATAAAATTAGCTTTCCTAAATGTCAGATCACTGAATAATAAAACATTCTTAGTAAATGATCTGATTAAAGAAAATAACTTAGATTGCATCTGCCTAGTAGAGACATGGCTAAATAATGACACAGCTACATCAATAATGATAGAAGCTTGTCCACCAGACTATAACTTTTTTCAAATACCCAGAAAAAATAAAAGGGGCGGAGGAGTTGCAGCAATCTTCTCCTCAAAACTCTTGTTTAGAATCACAGAACTAGGCGAGTTCATGTCAATGGAATATCTTGCCATTGAACTAAAAACAGAATCAACTATTATTGTCACAATATACCGCCCGCCTAGACACTCACCAATATTTATACAGGAGCTCTCTGAACTGATCTCACTATGTGTTACCGGATATGATAAGGTGATCCTAAATGGAGACTTGAACATCCATTTTAATAAGAAAACAGACTCCAAAACTATAGAACTAAAAAATCTACTGGATAGCTTTGACCTAATACAGCATATAACAAATGCAACTCACCGGCTTGGGAATACACTAGACTTAGTTATAACAACAACTGGGCTAAGCATAACAAATATCTCAATAACTGAATTACCTCTCTCCGACCATCACTGTATATTTTTTGATACTCAAATAACCCTTACTAAAACAAAAAAAGAAATCATAGTTAAAAAGAGGCTCCTAAACGACAAAGCTGAATCAAAGTTCATTGATCTTATCAGACTACATGAACCACACAATCATGACAGCTCTCTAAATGAAATGGTAGAAAATCTCAATGATGCAATGTCATCTATATTAAATTCTGTCGCCCCATTAAAAACGAAAAAGAAGAAAACTAGAGCCTCGCCCTGGTTAAACTATAATACGGTCAACGAAGAAAAAAGGAAATGTCGTGCAGCGGAGCGAAAATGGAGAAAAACAAAAACCACCATATGCTGTGATATATACAAAGATGCTTTAACTGCTTATAATAAAACCATCCGCTTAGCAAGGAAAGATTACTTCTCTAAAATCATTACAGAAAATGCTGGAAACTCCAGAATCCTCTTTTCCACTATTAATGTACTACTCAACACTGCCCCTACACCTCCTCAGTCATCAACGGTTAAGTGTGAAGAACTTGCACTATTCTTTAACAACAAAATAACCTTGATCAGGGCCAGCATTACTCATGATGGAAATAAAGCTGATAAAGCTGATTGCGGCAAACCGTGCAATGTAACCATGAGAAGTTTCACATGCATCACATTAGATGTACTCTGCAAAACTGTCTCAGAATGTAACTCCTCCACCTCAGACATTGACCCTATACCTACAGCTTTCTTCAAACGGGTATTTAATAGTGTTTCAAGCCCTGTGCTAGATATCATAAACACTTCCCTTAGGACTGGTATTTTCCCGGATGCCTTTAAAACAGCAGTTGTAAAGCCATTACTAAAAAAACCTAACTTGGATAGTAATGAAATGGCAAATTATCGTCCAATATCCAACCTACCATTCATTAGTAAAGTACTTGAAAAGATAGTTTCAGTTCAAATAAATTCCTTTCTTGAAGAAAACAACATCTTAGAAGAATTTCAGTCAGGATTCAGAAAATATCATAGCACTGAAACTGCCCTCACCAAAATAATCAGTGACCTCAGACTAAACTCTGACGAGAATAAGATCTCCATCCTTATCCTGTTAGATCTCAGTGCAGCATTTGATACAATCGATCACGATATTCTAATCGATCGTCTTGAAAACCATGTCGGTTTCTCAGAACATGTGCTGGGCTGGTTTAAAACATACATCAGAGGGAGGAAATTCTATGTTAAACTAGGAGATCACATGTCTGATATATACGACAACAACTATGGAGTTGCACAAGGGAGTTGCTTAGGTCCTTTACTCTTCTCCCTTTACATGTTACCACTGGGTGATATCATCAGAGAACATAATGTAGATTTCCATAGCTATGCGGATGATACACAACTGTACATATCTGCTGAACCAAATGATACAGCGATTAGCTCCATTACAGACTGCTTACTGGCAATAAATAAATGGATGAGTAAGAACTTCCTGAAACTAAACGAGAACAAAACTGAAATTCTAATTATCAGCTCCAAAACTAAAAAAGAAACATTAATAAAGAACCTGGGGGGACTAACCCCTTGGATCAAATCTGAGGTCACTAGTCTTGGGGTTATCATAGATTCAGAACTGAACTTCAATTCTCATATTAGCAAAGTGACGAAAACATCGTTCTTCCATCTCAGAAATATAGCAAAAGTACGACCATTTATTAATCAGAACGATGCTGAGAAGCTAATTCATGCATTCATATCTAGCCGGTTAGACTACTGTAATGCACTTTTCACAGGTCTCCCTAAGAAAACCACAGAGAGGCTTCAGCTAATCCAAAACTCTGCAGCCCGACTGCTAACTAGAACCAAAAGGAGAGAGCACATTAGTCCAGTCTTAGCCGCTTTACACTGGCTTCCTGTAACATTTAGAATTGACTTTAAGGTCCTTCTCCTTACATACAAAGCTCTAAATGGACAGGGACCTAGCTACATCGCCAACACTCTAATAAATTACACACCAGCAAGAACACTGCGATCATCAGCTGCTGGACTACTAGAGGCTCCCAGAAGCAGTCAAAAGAGGATCGGTAATGCAGCCTTTATCAACTATGCCCCAAAACTATGGAACAAACTACCCCAAAACATCAGGGAAGCCAACTCGCTAGACATCTTTAAAAGACAGCTTAAAACCTATCTCTTTGCTCAGGCATTTCACTGATAGATATCTGCTACCACCTAGTGGCAAGAGGAAACATCAGGGATATCCTGACACAACTTGTATTTATTCTTACCCTGCCTACTCTTATACACTGCCTATCAAATTCATGTGTCGGTTATTGCACTTTTTACTTCTTACTGATGACTATTTTTAAACTGAATCATTTTAAACTATTCTTATTATTTGCTAGATCCAAATGTGAAACACTGTGATTATTTGTTCATGAATTACAGGAGTATTACTGAATAGAGAGCCTATTAGGATGCTAGATCCTAATGTGAAACACTGTGATTTGCCATATCTTGCTATGCTCGCTCATGCCTGTATTTTTTATGTCCGTTCTATTTTATAATTTTTTGACTATTTTTAAACTGAATAATTTTAAACTATTTTTACTATTTGTGTTACTGAAAACTGTAAGCGGAGAGCCTATTGGGATGCTAGATCCTAATGTGAAACACTGTGATTCTACCTGTCTATCTTTTTATGCTCGCTTATGCCTGTATTTTTTTACTGTTGTGAAGCACTTTGAACTGCAACCTCTGTATGAAAAGTGCTATACAAATAAAGTTATTATTATTATTATTACCTAATCTTACTAGTTACGTCACAGGCCAGTATGACTTGCTACCACAGTGTCTTTATACCTGTATCACTGTACATGATAATACTACAACTCTGTACATATCTATATCTGTTTAGCACTATTACTCAGTAGTAATCATTTATATATTTTATATCCAGTTTAATCACCTATACATTGTATATTACTATTGCACTTTACTGTTACATTTGCACTCTGGTTGGATGCCAAACCTCTTTTCGGTGTACTGTACTTGTGCTGTATAATGACAATACATTTGAATCTAATCTAATGATAAAACACTGTGGTGTCATACAGAGACACCATCTGAAGGAGAACACAGCTGACACACAATAGCACAGCTCCGGTTGAAACGGGACAATACGATTGGCTCCCAGCAGCTGACGAATACATTAGCATATCGTTAAACAGAGTGACGCTATAGGGCAGCTGTTTGACAGCCTCCCTCCTTTCAAACAGAGTAGATGACTTAGAAAGATAACAGGTTATTATCTGTCAGGGATGAGTAAGAAACAGATTAGAGGAGAACAAAGACGTTCACAACAGAGTCAGAGAGACACTGAAACTCATTTCGACCAGCTGACTATTTTACTATTATTATTTCTGTCCTATTAGATACTATACTATTAGATACTATACACTGCATACTATACATACTATACAATGTACAGTCATTTACCTAGTATGGTTTTGTCAATAGTCCAATGTACAATTTTGTTTGTTTGTACAGTGTCTCCCCCCCCCCCCCCCCCTCAATGTACAGTCTTACTTGTTTATACAGTGTGCCCCCCCCCCACCTCCAATGTAAATTACCCAGTATGGTTGTCAATATCCCAATGTACCCAACCCCCCCCCCCCACCCAACCTCCTCCAATGTACAGTTTCTACGTCAAATGTATATACTCCCCTTTCTTGACTCCTTCTGTATCACAAACAGTACTGTATTTGCAAATCTGGTATGTCATAAATGTATAGATGTAGCAGTACTGACTATCTGTATGTCATGTATGTCATAAATGTCCTGATGAATTGAAAATGGGGGACCCTGATGTAAACAAGACGAAAGTCTTTCTCTGGTCTGCATCCCCTTAACAATTGTGTGTATTGAGCTGTACTGTATTGTACCCATTCTGCAATCTGTTAATAAAGTTTTCAATCAATAAATCAATCAATCAATCTGCTCTGTTCTGTGAGATACTATAGGAGAAACTAAATATCTGTAGCAACTTTGTCTTTCAACAACTAGTAAAGGAGCCCGCTGGTCGACCCGAAACAAAAAAAAAGCAGCTATTTACCATTTACCATTCATCGGCTGTATCAACGTTTAGGCTCAATACATAAAGCATATATACATACATGCATACATGCATACTGTACATACGAGTTGGCCCTATTTCAAACAGTTTCAAACAGTTTCAAAGGACGACTTCCCAGATAGTTGTGTGTAATAGAATGGCTGGCGGGCCAGGTTAGTTTCAAGTGGCTGGCGGGCCAGGTTAGTTTCAAGTGGCTGGCAGGTCAGGTTAGTTTCAAGTGGCTGGCGGGTCAGGTTAGTTTCAAGGGGCTGGCGGCGGGTCAGGTTAGTTTCAAGGGGCTGGCGGCGGGTCAGGTTAGTTTCAAGTGGCTGGCGGGTCAGGTTAGTTTCAAGTGGCTGGCGGGTCAGGTTAGTTTCAAGTGGCTGGCGGGTCAGGTTAGTTTCAAGTGGCTGGCGGGTCAGGTTAGTTTCAAGTGGCTGGCGGGTCAGGTTAGTTTCAAGTGGCTGGCGGGTCAGGTTAGTTTCAAGGGGCTGGCGGGTCCGTTTAATTTCCCATATACATCATCTGTATCAACAGGTTTTCAAACAACATGCGCTTTCTTTCCTGTGAACAGAGCAGAGTCAGGTGTCCCTCGGTACATTTTAAATAGTTGTTAATGCAATGCTAGGTCTTTAGTGGACTCTCCATCACTCAGACACAGTATGATATGTAATTGATGTTTGGATGGTGGTCAAGTTCAGTCTCTGAGGAGACAATATAAATCACCCTCCTGTTAAAAAATGCTGTAAGTGGTATTGTTTTGTTAAAATAAGTTTTAAATAGCTTTACAATCCAACAGCCATCACTGATATGTGTTTGGTCAGGGGTCTCCCAGTCCCTCCGCTCTGCAGTAACTGGAACCGTTCTGGTATCCCTTCCCATCTACCCATCCAATCAGGAGTAGAGCTATTATTTTAACAAGTAGCCAACTTATTTTAACCTGTTAACCTGCAATGAGTCTCCTGGCCATTTTCGTTTTAGTTTTTGAGGACTGCATACTTTTTTTGCAAACCAAAACAACATACTTTATACTTATAGAACATGCACGAGCCTGGTCTCTTTTGAAAGATGACATTCTGAAGTTTCTGATTCCAGAAAGAAAATGCACTGTTAGTGCTAACGTAATAGAGTAACATAGGTCTGAACTTGAGTTGTAAAAAAAACGTGTTAGTCAAGTTTTTCTGTAGTTAGTAGTCCAGAGGTACTATTTCCCCAGAAGGTGGTATGGCTTAGGAATCCAGACGGAGCCATAGTGTGAAGCCTTATGTAGTACATATCCAAATTTCATAAAGATCCATTCAGAAATGAGTGATTAGGAGTGATTTTGGTAAACTGTGTACAAAGAAAAACTCAGTTTTCTCATAGACTTCAATTAATTTGGCTTCCTGTTAAAGAATTTAGTTGTTCACCTAGATCCCTGATTCACACATCCCCACATGGGGTATCATTGGAAGCCACACTCATTGGCTACAACGATCCACAATAATTTTTGAGATCGGATCTAGATTGACGGAACTACTGCAGCCTGAGTCGGGAGTGGTATTTTGCGCAATACTGTGTAACCATGTAATACCATGTAACTCGAGAACCGCTGAACGGATTTTGTCGGATTTTGTCGCTATCAACAGGCAACAAATAAGCCTTCAATTCGATATATATTGTATTACAAAATATGCACACCCGAGCGACTAGGGGTCGTCAAAGTGCCGGTTGCAAAAAGTCCGAAAAACATCCCATATGCGGGTCGGCGCAAACAAAAAAATATTTAATATATATGAAAATACAGTTAGGTGAAACAATGGGTCAGACCCTTTCCTGTCCCATTCCTCCATTGACTTCCATAGTAGAAATGGACATGAATAAATCATATTTTCACTTGTAAAAGCCTCTGGCCAGTCATGTTCACGGTCAGGCCCCCATCTACATCACTGAACTCATCCATCCCTACACCAACACCCGCTCACTCAGATCTGCCGATCAGCACCTCCTGGTGGTCCCCAGGTCCAGGCTTAAAACAAGGGGTGATCGAGCCTTCCAGGTGACAGCACCAAGGCTCTGGAATGCTCTCCCCCTGGACCTGCGAATTGCCCCCTCCGAGAACTCTTTTAAAAAACAATTAAAAACACATTTGTTCAGACAGGCTTTTGGTCATGCATAGGCACTTTTTTCTTGTCCTCACTGTTCTATAGTTTTTGTTTTAATTAGTGACTCATGATTTTATCCAAATTCTTTTATTCTACTTTTTCTATCTGGTTTCACTGTTTTTAACTGCTGTTTGTTGTTGTTGTCATTTATTTCTGATTTTGTTTTTATTGTGTTTTTATATTAAGCTGTACTGTGAGGATTCGCCTGTTCCCTGGACCTTTTTTTCCCCCTTTCCTCACCTCACCAGCCCCCACCCTTGCGAGAATTTTCCCTGCCTCCTACTCTTCACCAGCCCCCACCCTTGTGAGAACTTTTGCCTGCCTCCTACTCTTCACCAGCCCCCACCCTTGGACATTCTGTTCCTCTACCCTCACGCACCTGTTGGGAGTTTGCAATCTGCTCGGGAGAGTACTTAGGTGGCAGGCTCCCTTCCAGTCCTGGTCGGGTCGTTCTGTATCTGTATCTGTGTTCATGGAGTGCTGTACGTTACCATTCTGTACGTCACCATCACCTGCCGCGTCTCCGGCGTGAGACGACGGCCCAGCCATCACCACCTGTCGCCGTTTGCCTGGAGTGGGACGCCGTCTTCGCTCTCTAATTCTCTACGGGAGGTTTTCCAGTGTTCCCACTCCAGACGTCAAGGCGGCTCGCCATCGCTCCCGATTCCACGGGAGGAAGGCGTCTCTTCGTGATCCTCGTTCCTGGGGTGAGGCTCGTCGTCGCTCCCTAGTATTCCACGGGAGGACGGCGTGTTCCCATCCCGGTCCCCTGGGACCCCCTTTGTTCTGCGCTGCCCGTCTGCAGCATCCGGGGAGGAGGAGGAGGATCTCCATGCCCGGCCCCCGCTGTCGGGCCCCTGTCTCCGTGCCCGGCCCCCGCTGTCGGGCCCCTGTCCCCGTGCCAGGCCCCCGCTGTCGGGCCCCTGTCCCCGTGCCAGGCCCCCGCTGTCGGGCCCCTGTCCCCGTGCCAGGCCTCCGCCGTCGGGCCCCTGTCCCCGTGCCAGGCCTCCGCCGTCGGGCCCCTGTCCCCGTGCCAGGCCCCCGCCGTCGGGCCCCTGTCCCCGTGCCCGGCCTCCGCCGTCGGAACCCTGTCCTCATCCCTGTAAGCAGCTCTGGCCCTCGCCCTGTCCAAGGCCTTAACCCTGTTCTCTGTCCCTGTCTCCAGCCCGCCTCTCCGGGCCTCTGTCCCTGTCCCCCTCTCCAGTGCCCCTGGTCCTGACCCTGACACTTAGCCCTGGTCCTTAGCCCTGGCCCTTAGCCTTAGTCCCTTAGCCTGTTCGCCTCTTAAAGGCACAGTGCCGCATTTTCCAGATTTCCTTGTCTCTAGTGTTTTTGTGTTCTCCCTTAAAGGGACTGTGCCGCTTTTTGTTCTATAATAAATATTTGCCCTGTTTTGGCTTACTCTCATACCTGTCTTGTGTTGTGCGATTGGGGTCGGTTACAAACCATAACAGTACGACCCGACCAGTCGACGACCCCAGCCAGCACAGACAGTGTATGTGAGTTAGCCCCTTTTAGTTCCCCTGTTAGCTCCCCTGTTAGCTCCCCTGTTAGTTCCCCTGTTAACTCCCCTGTTAGCTCCCCTGGTAGCCTCATTAGCTTCCCTGTTAGCTCCCCTGTTAGCCTCGTTAGCTCCCCTGTTAGCTACCCTGTTCCCCACAGCTAGGACTGTCCTTTCAGCTAGCTTGTTCTCCTTTGCTAGTCCAGCCATGTCTGCTAGCCTAGCTCCGGCAGCTAGCGCAGCCTCTATGCTAATGTAGCATTACAGCTAGCATAGGCCCTGTAGCTAGCAATGCTCTGGCAGCTTTGTCTTGTCCCCTGCCCCGCTGTCTGATTTTTTGGTCGCCCGGTGGCTCCCGTGGAGGGGGAGGTACTGTGAGGATTCGCCTGTTCCCTGGACCTTTTTTTTCCCTTTCCTCACCTCACCAGCCCCCACCCTCGGAGAATTTTCCCTGCCTCCTACTCTTCACCAGCCCCCACCCTTGTGAGAACTTTTGCCTGCCTCCTACTCTTCACCAGCCCCCACCCTTGGACATTCTGTTCCTCTACCCTCACGCACCTGTTGGGAGTTTGCAATCTGCTCGGGAGAGTACTTAGGTGGCAGGCTCCCTTCCAGTCCTGGTCGGGTCGTTCTGTATCTGTATCTGTGTTCATGGAGTGCTGTACGTTACCATTCTGTACGTCACCATCACCTGCCACGTCTCCGGCGTGAGACGACGGCCCAGCCATCACCACCTGTCGCCGTTTGCCTGGAGTGGGACGCCGTCTTCGCTCTCTAATTCTCTACGGGAGGTTTTCCAGTGTTCCCACTCCAGACGTCAAGGCGGCTCGCCATCGCTCCCGATTCCACGGGAGGAAGGCGTCTCTTCGTGATCCTCGTTCCTGGGGTGAGGCTCGTCGTCGCTCCCTAGTATTCCACGGGAGGACGGCGTGTTCCCATCCCGGTCCCCTGGGACCCCCTTTGTTCTGCGCTGCCCGTCTGCAGCATCCGGGGAGGAGGAGGAGGATCTGTCTCCGTGCCCGGCCCCCGCTGTCGGGCCCCTGTCCCCGTGCCAGGCCCCCGCTGTCGGGCCCCTGTCCCCGTGCCAGGCCTCCGCCATCGGGCCCCTGTCTCCGTGCCAGGCCTCCGCCGTCGGGCCCCTGTCCCGTGCCAGGCCCCCGCCGTCGGGCCCCTGTCCCCGTGCCCGGCCTCCGCCGTCGGAACCCTGTCCTCATCCCTGTAAGCAGCTCTGGCCCTCGCCCTGTCCAAGGCCTTAACCCTGTTCTCTGTCCCTGTCTCCAGCCCGCCTCTCCGGGCCTCTGTCCCTGTCCCCCTCTCCAGTGCCCCTGGTCCTGGCCCTGACACTTAGCCCTGGTCCTTAGCCCTGGCCCTTAGCCTTAGTCCCTTAGCCTGTTCGCCTCTTAAAGGCACAGTGCCGCATTTTCCAGATTTCCTTGTCTCTAGTGTTTTTGTGTTCTCCCTTAAAGGGACTGTGCCGCTTTTTGTTCTATAATAAATATTTGCCCTGTTTTGGCTTACTCTCATACCTGTCTTGTGTTGTGCGATTGGGGTCGGTTACAAACCATAACACTGTAGTGTAAAGCACCCTGTGCATTCATGCTGTGAAGGGTGCTATATAAATAAAGGTCATTCATTCATTCATTCATTCATGTTCCCATACCTAACTACTGTGACATCACTGACCCATCTGCGTGATTTTTTTTTCATAGCCGCAGTTTGCGAAGACGCTCTCTGATTGGCTAGCCCGCGTACAGTGAAGACCCTCTCTGATTGGTTTAGCTCCGAAGGGCTCTTCCGCCTTGTACATATATATTCTCTGCTTCGAAGTGGTTATGCTTTGGCCCTCTTTTGAAGTGGGTTATGCTTAGAGTTTATCTTTAGAGCAGGGCGATGGACCACCAGCCCTGATTCCAAACTCTAAGCATAACCCACTTCGAAAGAGGGCCAAAGCATAACCACTTCGAAGCAGAGAATATATATGTACAAGGCGGATATTTCTATCCCAGAGCCCTTCGGAGCTAAACCAATCAGAGAGGGTCTTCGCTGTACGCGGGCTAGCCAATCAGAGAGCGTCTTCGCAAACTGCGGCTATGAAAAAAATCACGCAACCCATCCTTCTCTCTCTAATCAGACTCACAATGTCACTTCCTGGTGCTGAGGTCACCTCCAGGCGCCCAGGATAAGGACCCCAAGTGGTGGCTGTCGGGAGTGCCTGTTTGGAGCGAGCGATGACCCTCCTCTCTGGCTCCTCCCACATCACCTGAACCCCCTCTGAAAAACACACACAAACACACACAACACCACAGATAAATACAGTTATACAGTTAAATACACAATACCACAGCTATATATATAAATACAGTATATATAGAGAGAGATATGTATATGTCTCTCTCTCTCTCAATCTCTCTCTCTCTCTCTCTCTCTCTCTCTCTCTCTCTCTCTCTCTCTCTCTCTCATGCCTCTCGACCCCCACACCTCGTCTATGACCCACTTGTCAGTTCCATTAGGCTTTAGCTGTAGCTTTAGCCCCGGCGGTTGACAGCCTCAAGATAAGGTGGATTAAAGTCTTCTTTCTCCAACCAGAAACCGCTCAAGAATGACTGAATTCAAGTGTGTGTGTGTGTGTGTGTGTGTGTGTGTGCGTGCGTGCATGCGCGTGCGTGCGTGTGTGTGTGTGTGTGTGTGTGTGTGTGTGTGTGTGTGTGAACAGAGGCAGTTAGTGTGTCAGATCAGCCATAGCTTGGGAAAACCTCTGGGTCATATCAGTTCCATGGGAACCAACCGCCAGCTGATGTTATGTTATAAAATGGCAGACCACAATGTCTCATCATTAAGATACCATGGAATAGAGAGAGTGTATCTTCCAAGACGAGGGGGAGATATAGATAATCTCCTACTGAGGAGAGAAGTATGGTGGATCCATTATCTTAAAACACAGGACTCAATGAGGACGTTGACATTAGACTTTATTTGTAAATTTTACTTATAGAGGGAGGCAGTCAATAGATATACTTTTTTTTGTTTTTGTTTGTGTTTTCAGTGGCTAGGACCTGGACCGGGTCCAAAGAAAGTACCTTACACACTGCTACCTATCTTTAAATGATGTCTAATACTGTGTTTAATATATGTAATATATATGAGGCGAGTGTGGAGCCCCTGCACAGACTGTGGAACATATCATCACCAGTTGCCCCAAACACCGGCCACCGTATGGAGAACACGGTCTGATGGAACTGGACGATGAAACGTTGGCCTGGCTTGCCTCAACGGAGCTGCAGGTCTAAAGTCACACACAGAACGGCTGGTCGACCTCAACTTCAGAACGCTTCTTAAAGGAATTCCAACGGGGAAGGATTACTTTCTGACGGGGAATGGACGCTTAATGAAACGGCCCCCACCTGAAGAGGACAGTTGAGAAGGGCAAGCCCAGCCCCTGGTATCTGTGAGTAAAGAATTTCGACTAGTACACTGGAATGTTAATGGATGGACATCATCAAACCGTGAACTTAGAACTGTTCTGCTAAACTCGTTAAAGCCAGATTTTATTTCCTTGAATGAGACTCATCTTTCTACAGACTTGCTTGAGTTCAATGGCTTCACCTGGTTTGGTTATAATCGGGTTGCTCACAGAAGAGCGGTTAAAGCCTCTGGCGGCGTTGGTATCTGTGTAAAGAACACTATTTTTGATACATTCTCAGTTATTATTGTGGACAAAGCCTACGATGGAATTCTCGCTCTACGTTTTGAACACCGGGAGACAAAGTATTCTTTCATTATCATTTCTTGTTATCTGTCTCCGGAAAACTCACATTGGGGACGTAATGCAGACTTTTTCTTTAACCATTTACTGACGTTATTGTATACAGTTAATGCAGATGCTATTTATTTGTGTGGTGATTTAAATAGTCGCATTGCAGATCTGAAAGATTATGTGGAGGCAGATGACATCCCGCCTAGATCCGCTTTAGATCTGACTGTAAATAAACACGGACAATCCTTCATTGAATTTTTAAAAGACTCAAAATGCTGTGTAGTAAATGGGAGATTAAACGCTGACAAAGATAATTTCACTTCAATTTCTATAAAGGGGAGAGCTGTTGTGGACTACATTGTAACTCCTCACGTTGACTTGAAATCATGCATTGAATTTAGTGTTTATACACCATCTGAACTTGTTGGCTCTGAAGGTGCAAATCTTATTGATATCCATAGTAGATTACCTGATCATTCAGTACTATGCTTACACTTTCGGGCCGGTGACTCAGTTAATATCCAGAGCATGGTTGAACCCCTGCAGCAAATCAAACCATGTAATAGACACCTGCCAGCTAATTTTCTTTCCTCTGAGATTTGCCAGGGGGCTTTACTAGATGTCATGGAGCTCTTGAATAACGGTCCGAAAAACCAGGAGAATATTGATCTCTGTTACAATAACTTATGTAGTTTTCTGCATAAAGAAATTGGTCGACACTGTGCTACAAAGAAAGGCGGGTCGCCCAAAAAGTATTTTAAGACCAAACAACCTTATTGGAATAATGAATTAAATGGGCTATGGCTTAATTCAAGGGCAGCCGAAAAATCTTTTCTAAAATGCAAGGAACAGAGTGTGAGAAGAGACTTACTGAATGAATTTAAAGCTTGTCAAACTAAATTTGATAAGAAACTCAGATTTTTCAAACGACGTTTCAAGAGAGGACAAGCTCTCCATATAGAACAACTACAAGTCAGTAATCCCCAGCAATTCTGGAAATAAATAAATAAACTAGGCCCCAAAAAAACCCAGACAGTCCCAATGGAGATTGTATTGGATAACGGTGAATCATGTTTTGAAACTGAGCAGATTCTGAAAAAGTGGGAAACCGACTATAGTAGTCTGTATGCTTGTAGTAGTCACCCTTTATTTGATGATGGTTTCCTGACAGAAATATGTAAGTTAAAATGTGAGGCCGAACTTGGGATGAGCAATAGCCCTACAGGTTGTGAATTATTAAATAGTGACATTACGTTAGACGAGGTACAGAGTGTAGTGGACAGAGCGAAACTGAAGAAAGCTATGGGTATTGAGGAGTTGTCGAACGAGGTCCTTAAAACTCCCTATCTGCTGAATGTATTACACTGTTTATATCAAACTTGTTTTAACACAGGCACCATCCCCTCGATATGGAACAAGTCCATTATTAAGCCCATCCCCAAATCTGCAAAAGCTGACCCTAGAGTCCCACTAAATTACAGAGGTATTAGTTTGATCAGTACAGTTTATAAACTATACTCAAGTGTTCTTAATAATAGATTAAATAAATACTTAGAATATAATGAAATGTTGGTGGATGAGCAGAATGGGTTTAGGGCTAAGAGAGCTTGTATTGATCATGTTTTTGTTTTATCATCGGTGGTGAGAGCCAGATTGGACGAGGGCAAGAATACATTTGTTTGTTTTGTTGACTTTAAAAAAGCCTTTGACTGGATTAATAGAGAGCTTTTGGACTATAAATTAATCTGTTCTGGTATTGATGGACTATTTTATAAGGCTATCAAAAGCCTGTATAAGGCCCCATCTGCCTGTCTGCAGCTGAATGATGTTAGGACCGGCTGGTTCCCCACACCATTCGGTGTAAAACAGGGAGATGTGCTTTCTCCTACTTTATTCGCCCTTTATGTTAATGACTTGGCGCAAGAAATCAAGCAAGCCAATCTTGGTATTCCAATAGATAATATAATCCTAAGTATTTTATTGTACGCTGATGATATTGTTTTGTTTGCAGAAAATGAAGCAAATTTACAAAACATGTTGAATATTATGAGTTCTTGGTGCATGAAATGGAGACTTGCGATTAACAGTGAAAAAACACAGATTATGCACTTTAGGAAAAAACACGAACAGCAGAGTAGTCATAAGTTTCAATTTGGACCAACGCCTCTGATTTACACACATTCTTATAAATATCTTGGTTTTACCTTTAATGAGTACATGTGCTTCATAGAAGGAAGGAAAATAATGTCTGAGTCAGCAGGAAGGGCGCTAGGGGGCGTGTTGAGTAAAATGAAAGTGTGCACTGACCTTGGGTTTTCAACATATACACAATTATTTGATTCAATGGTGGGTTCTGTTTTGTTTTATGCTGCTGGAGTATGGGGTTTTGATGATGCTCCTGAATGTAATGCGATCCAGAACCGGGCCATAAGATACTTTTTAGGAGTCCATAAATACACACCAAAAGGGGCTATAGAAGGGGACATGGGGTGGGATTCTTGCTTGGTCAAGCAAAAGGGTGAAATGGTGAGGTTATGGAACCGCCTGGTCCAGCTGCCAAATGGCAGGGTGACTAAAAAGATTTTTAATTGGGACAGAGCACACGGTCATCCCTGGTCAAGAGAGATGTCTATGATTTTTTCTTCTACTGACTTGAGTATGATTTTTATGAACAATTTGCAGTGTAAGGTTCACATAATTAAAACAAAATTATCAACAATCCATCAGGATAAGTGGAAGGTGGAGATTTTGAAAAAACCTAAACTTAGAAAATATATTGCAATTAAAAATGAGTATTTTACTGAACCTTATGTAATGTTAAACTTAAAGAGAAGACGGAGGTCTCTGTGTGCCCAGTTGAGGTCTGGCACCCTGCCATTGGCTGTGGAAGTGGGTAGATTCCAGGGTAAACCTGAGGAGGAGCGGCTGTGTGTTCTGTGTGATCTGGGAGTGGTGGAGGATGAATATCATTTTGTTTTTTATTGCCCTTTGTACACCACTTTGAGGAGGGCTTTATTTGAAAAAATTCAAATTGCAAACCCAGATTTGTTTTGGCAGTCTGAGAGCTGTATGTTGAGTTGTTTTTTTGTGGAGGACATCTTCGGTTTTGCAGGATTTTTGGAGAAGGCATGGCACCTGAGACAAAACACACTGTATCCTATATAATTGTATTTGAATTCACCTTGTTTTTCTGTTTTTCTGTTTATTTACATTGAGTACAGCTTGTGTTATATTACGTTTTATTGTATTTTCTTGTATTTTTCTTTTTTTATGGCCATCTTGGTCTATGTAATTTGTTAAGTAATTGGTAAAGTATATTATTATATACTTATTGTTATGTGTCTTGTAAGCCCATATGGGCTGGGCATACATCTGTATGTAAGACACGAAAATAAAAAATATCAAATCAAATCAAAATATATATATATATATTTCTCTAAAAAAAATCTCCTTCTAAAAAATGTCAAATGTAAAAGATAAATTGTTACTAAATCATGTATAAAATGTATTAAAAAGATCATGCAAGTCTTGGGACCGCCCCTGATCACCAGGTGGGGCTGATAGCTAATCTATTTCATGTCCTGTATAAAAAGATGTAAGGGTCGACCCGGAAGGGTCGAAACATTGTATCTACTGCTATTATTTGTCAATTAAAACACCTTGGAGCATCAAAAGTGAGTTGCGAGCCCCGCTTTGTTTTATGTACTACTATTTTTACAGTTTGGCTCAACACCAAGGAATGGAGGATGTGCGTTATTTATTTTTTCTGAATGTTATAAAATGGCTAATTTATTTAGTTCATCGGCTGTATCAACTTTTAGGCTTCTTCCCATTGGTCAGATAAGACTTGTCTTCAAGGGTTGATTACATGACTTCTTAGGAAGTGTGTGTGTAAAGTGAGAGAGAGAGAGAGAGAGAGATAGAGGGAGAGAGAGGGAGAGAGAGGGAGAGAGAGAGAGAGAGAGAGAGAGAGAGAGAGAGAGAGAGAGGGAGAGAGAGAGGGAGGGAGAGAGAGGGAGAGAGAGAGAGAGAGAGAGAGAGAGGGAGAGAGATGACAGACAAACAGACAGAGAGAGAACATCTCTGCCAGGAACATTTCATGTTACGAAGCTTGGGGGGGGGGGGGAGTAGAACCCAATATGTGGAAGGACCGAAGAGCACCGAAACTGCAGAATGACTGGTGAATGGAGGAAACGGAGACGGCAGAATTCGTGTAGATAATGACTCTTTACTGAGGTTCACCAAGTAGGCTTGGGCGGTATAATTTTTTTCATACCGTCATACCTTGCTGACATAATACCCATACCGGCTGACATAATACCCCGGTATGGGTATTATGACGGTATGACTTTCATTTTCATCAGTGGGGGGGGGCTAACAATATACTCGTTATCACCATACATAACGCTTATATTGAAACACGTTGACATTAGGGCCGTTCTTTCAACCTAAAAGTGCACTTTCTTCAACCTCAAACCTTAATTCCTTAGCAACCCGTGTTACCAAGTAAACAAATCACAGAGCGATAGCCAGTTAGCCAGCGCCAGCCAGGTACCGACGTTAGCTCCCGGAACTATTAGCCAGTTAGTTAGCCAGCACCAGCCAGGTACCGACGTTAGCTCCCGGAACGATAGCCAGTTAGTTAGCCAGCACCAGCCAGGTACCGACGTTAGCTCCCGGAAGTTAGCCAGTTAGTTAGCCAGCGCCAGCCAGGTACCAACGTTAGCTCCCGGAACGATAGCCAGTTAGTTAGCCAGCGCCAGCCAGGTACCGACGTTAGCTCCCGCAACGATAGCCAGTTAGTTAGCCAGCACCAGCCAGGTACCGACGTTAGCTCCCCGAACGATAGCCACGTAACCCTCTGCTGGCGCGTGCTGTGCACTACAATCAACTCCGTGTCAGTGTAATAGCAGTCTGTGACGTCACGGTATTGAGAATCATACCGGCGGGATCTCGAAATATCCTGGTATACCGTAATACCGTCATACCGCCCAAGCCTATCACCAAGCACTACACGAAACAGACAATAACAACACAGCCTTGCTGGTACGATAACAAAAGACTAAGAGCACAAACAAACTAAAGTAAATGGCACAAACAAACTGACATAAGAACAATAAACTGGAGAAACGTAAAACAAACAGGCAAAAACACTACACTTACTAGACAACCAAGGGGGAGCAACGACGTGGGCAGGATACAGGTAACAGGAGGAAATGATGCCACGACGTGGAAAGGGAGACACACACATATATACCCTGACTAATTAACATTGGCAACACCTGGCCGCGTCTACCTTAATGATAAGCAAGCAGTGCAAAAATGCGGAAGCATTCGTCACCGCACGCCACTACGGTAAAGCGCCTTTCTTTTCAGGCCCGCTTTGGGAGCTGTCGCGCGGAAATAGGCTGTCCATTGCCATTCTCTTTGACAAACTCTAACCTTAACCAGCTCCTTAACAGCGCCTAAACTTAACCGTTCTAACCTTAACCAACTCCGAAACAATGCCTAACCTTAACCTTAACCTTAACCATGCCTAACCTTAACCGGCGAAAGAATACACGTTAAAAAAAAAATCATGTTAAAAAAAAAATATTTGATGGGATTCGAACTCGCCAGCAAACGAGCCATAGGATCCACAGCCATGTAGTCTTGCCAATTGAGCTATTTCTAGATACTGAATAAGGGGCGGTGACTTATATATATTGAGCTCCGCTCGTGTCGAACCAAGGCGGGATCTCATGCGCATGCGCGGGCACCTCGCGCGAGCACGACGGCGCACGCACGCACCTGAGCGAGCACGCCGCCGCCGGTGCACGCACGGGCGCTGGGCGGCGGAAAATGAAAGGCGCATTACCGCACGCCACTACGGTAGAATGCTTCCGCATTCTTGCACTGCTTGCTTATCATTAAGGAATAGGCCACCTGGCCAGGCCAGTCTAACACAATATTAACAAACTAAACACAAGCAAAGATTACAACAACACCAGACAGGAGAGAACATCACACCAGGGAAGGGAACGACAACAATGACAACACACACCACAAAATCACATTAATCAGACTCTTAATTATATGAATTACATTAGTCAACATGTTTAATGTGCCAGCCTGCACCATCTGCTGGTGACTCTGCTGGTGACCACTAGAGGGTGGTATGAGACCATTGAAAGGAGGTAGAGAGTGTCCAGTGTTATTGTTCTCCTTAACCCAGGCCCCCCAGGACCTGGGATCGTTACAGTGTCCAGTGTTATTGTTCTCCTTAACCCAGGGCCCCCAGGACCTAGGATCGTTACAATTTCATGTATGTTTCTCTACTAAGAACAGCGAGAATCCTGGTATTTTATAAGACAGACAGCGAACACATCTCTTTTCCAAGCACAATATCCACACATCTATTCCAAATATTTTAAAGCTTGCAAAGTCAAATTAGAGTGTGATACAGTATATATTTAGTACTAATATAGTGTCCTAAGATGAAACACTGTATGAAACTACAAATCATTGGTTTAACCTCACATCGGACGGCCCGGCGATGGGCCGTCACGCACGCGAGCGCATGTTGCGGCACTTAGCCCTCGTCTGCCGGCTCCGGGCTGCAATTTTGCAGATCAACCAATACATTGTTGGAAAGTTGAATTTGACGCCTTTCGATCATCACCATACTCAACCTATTGCGTGCTTCCAGTCTCGAGTTACAAGATGAAACATCCGACGAGGGTCATTTGACAAGCCATTCGGACAAGTGACCACGTCCGGTTTGGCCGGGTCCTGAACGGACCAGTCACCTCTGATGGCCAAAATTATTGACCACTTTTGTAGCAAATGAAATTCTGGAGCCAGGGCTGTCCCACGCGAGGGCTGATCGCAACGAGAAAGACAAAGAAGATTATTCTTGTTGTGGATGAAAGTTCAGAATGTTTCCTTTCAAAAGAGACCAGACTCATGCATGTGCTATACGTATAATAAATCGCAAATAATTTTTGGTATGCAATCGTCAGGCGTGTTATGCAAAACTAGCCCCATTTTTGCCCGATGCTTAAGTAGTTAACTGTGGTGTTCTGCCCGCCCACCTGTCATGTCCTGTTACATCCCAATGTATATATTCCCCAGTGTGTGTCTCCATGTGTGTGTGTTCTCCATTTTGTTTGTTTCCTCCCTCCAGCCATTGTTCCCTTCACCATTGGTCAATTCTTCCATTATTGCAATACAGCACCGATTGGTGGATGGCTTCAGACTCCAACACTCAATCCACACCACCCAATCATGGATCACCCCACACCTGTTAAAACATGGCTTCTCACTTCAGTCTTTCTCTCTCTCTGGCATGAGGCTAGGCTTGTTGTGTTTTTGGTAAACCTGTAACTTTGACAGTATTGCATTTCGTTTATTGGCCTTTGGTGCTTAGTAGTAATTTCCTTGTGTGTGTATGGCCGCAGAGAGAGCATTGTTAAGTTATAGTTTGTTTTTGTATATATTCTGCTTTTGTTTCTGTATAATTAATGTGTTTTTCTCTCTTTCTCAGGAAGCACAGATGGGGTGAGCTGCCATTTCCTTTGGACATTGTTTTCTCCTGTTTTGGTTAGGTAAGAGTAGTTTAGGTAATGTAATCTCTTTTACCATAGATTAGATTGTGTTTATTTGGAGTATAGTGGTGTTTGTTTGTTGTTTTGGCCTGGGCTCACCCCTGAGCTACATGTGCTTCCTTTGCCTCTATTCAATAAATATCATTGTTGTTTACAAACCTGGTCCATCTTTTCTGTCAACCAACTGTTATGTTACAGCCCTTTACCCTTAGACACACAGGGGTCGTAACATAAATGGGGGCTCTGCCTGGATTTTGTAACCCGTGTTCAATTGTTGGTTGATGGATTTGGTGAACTGTGTTTGTTTACACTTGTATAGTTATTAATTAATTTGTGTAAAAATGGCATTTGTGTAAGAAAAAGATAATGGCAGTTAGTACTTTTGATCTGGGGAAATTCTTGAGCAATCCTACTTGGGAAGCGCTAAATAGCTGCCGCAAGGCAGACTTAGTGGAGATTGCCACACATTTTCAACTCTCGGTTCAACAAAAGCATCTTAAGCAGGATATCAGGTGTCTTGTGGTAGATAAGCTGTTGGAGCAGGGGACGCTTGTTTTACCTGCGGTCTCTGATGAACATGCAAGTCCTCCTGGTGAACCTACAGAAGCACAGCCTTCTGAGGAGCAAGCCCATGGTGCTGAAAAGGCAGGTGTGAACGTCACATTGCCACATTTTCACTTGACCTCTCCTGTGTCAACTGGGTCTCGAGAAGGGGCCCAGGTCAAGGTTAGAATAGCCCGTCTCCAGATGGAGGCTCAGGAGCACGTGAGGCGGAGTATCGGCTTCGTAAAATGGAGCTTGAGGCGGAAAATGAAAGGGCTATTAACATCCGTAGGTTGGAGCTTGAGGTGGAAAAAGAGCTCAGACTGCGGGAGTTGGAGCTGGGAGACCAAAGGAGTGGATCCAACTCTGCTACACCGACTCCTCCACAAGGCCCGGGTATGTCCTCCTCCACAGCTTATTCATCACACACTTTTGATATAAGTAAACACATTGCTTTGGTGCCTCCGTTCCGAGAGACCGAAGTTGATACTTATTTTAATGTGTTTGAGCGTATTGCTGCTTCATTGCGCTGGCCAAGAGAGGTCTGGCCTTTGTTGCTTCAATGCAAATTGACTGGTAAAGCCCAAGAGGTTTGTTCAACACTTTCCCTAGAAGATAGTCTATTGTATGATACTGTGAAGGCTGCCATCCTTCGTGCATATGAGCTTGTGCCCGAAGCTTATAGGCAGAGGTTTCGCAGTCACAAGAGAGCTGTCAACCAGACCTTTGTAGAGTTTGCTAGAGAGAAGGGAACTCTCTTTGATAAATGGTGTGCAGCAAGCAAGGCCTCAGATCTTAACTCTCTCAGAGAACTCATTCTATTAGAAGAGTTTAAGAATCGTTTGCCAGAGCGTATTGTAATTTACCTGAGTGAGCAGAAAGTGTCCACTCTGCAGCAAGCTGCTGTATTAGCTGATGAGTTTGCGCTAACCCATAAAACTGTGTTTGTAGATAGGCGTGACTCGTTTCCCCCCCATGATTTCTCTCAGAGACCTTCTGTCCCCAACCATTCAGAATTCACACACCCCCGACCAAAAATGTCACCTCCACGCTCAAAAGATGAGCGGACATGTTACTACTGTCATAAATCTGGTCATGTTATTTCTGACTGTTTAACATTGAAACGTAAGCAGCAACCGTCCTCTCAGAACTTTAGACAACCCAAAGGGGTTGGTCTGATTAAAATGGCACCTGATTCCGATCAACAGATGCACAATGATCAGGATGTTCTCGATCCTTGTTTCAGGCCATTTACTTCCAAGGGTTTAGTTTCCTTGACAGGGTATCCAAAAGATCAGTGTACAGTTCAGATCTTACGAGATACTGGAGCCTCACAATCCTTTATCCTCTCTGATGTACTACCTCTGTCTGAGAAATCTTCCTGTGGTTCTAGTGTCCTGGTTCAAGGTATTGAGATGGGTTTCGTGCCAGCCCCGTTACACTGTATTCATGTACAATCTGATTTGGTCACTGGTTTCTTTAAAATAGGGGTGAGACCTTCCTTGCCAGTTAAAGGCATTTCCTTTATCATGGGAAATGATTTAGCTGGAGGACAGGTGAACGCTGTGCTGGAAGTGTTGGATCACCCAGACACAGATTCTCTGCCTGATGACTTGTCACAGAACTTCCCTGAAGTTTTTTCTGCAAGTGTTGTCACTCGGGCTCAATTGAAAAGGAGAGGTGATGAAATTAATTTGTCTGACTCTGTTTTTGCTTCAGCTTTTGTCAGGGAGGAGTTGCTGGCTCCAACTTCTGATACCGCTGACAAACCACCGACTCATAGTAAGGTACCCCCACAGACAACTGTAACTAGTTCCGACGCTTTGAAGTTACCCGTTACTCGTGAAATGCTAATTACTGCCCAGAAGGCTGACCCTTCTCTTGCAAAATGTTTCTCTTCTCTTGAAACAGAACAGAGGAGAGAGTTGCATTCTTATTTTGTGGATGAAGGAGTTTTGATGCGTCCATGGAGGTCCCATGGTACTAGACTGGCAGAGCATGCACAATCGGAGATAGGGCTACCAGATCAGGTACCAGACTGGAGCACTGTTTATCAGATTGTTGTCCCTGCAGTTTATCGTCAGCATGTACTGTTCTTGGCCCATGACCACCCTTGGTCTGGACACTTGGGAGTCACTAAAACATACAACAGAATACTTCAACATTTCTTTTGGCCCGGTTTGAAGTCCGATGTAGCACAATACTGTCGTACCTGTAGTACTTGTCAGATCACCGGAAAGCCAAACCAGGTAATTCCACCTGCTCCCCTCTGTCCTATACCAGCGGTCGGTGAACCATTTGAACATGTCATAGTTGACTGTGTTGGTCCGTTGCCAAGGACCAAAGCCGGCAATCAGTTTTTGTTGACAATAATGTGTACCGCCACCCGTTTCTCTGAGGCTATCCCTCTTCGCAGAATTACAGCGCCTGTAATAATTAAGGCTTTGACGAAGTTCTTCTCCACGTTTGGACTGCCTAAGGTAGTACAAACGGACCAAGGCACCAACTTCCTGTCTAGGTTATTTGAGCAAGTGTTACAGTCCCTGGGTATCCGACATATAGTGTCCAGTGCCTACCACCCTGAAACTCAGGGGGCTCTAGAACGTTGGCATCAGACCTTAAAGTCCATGCTGCGTAAATATTGCTTAGACACAGAGAAAGATTGGGATGAGGGTGTCCCCCTTGTTCTATTTGCTGCGCGAGAGACCATACAGGAGTCTCTTGGTTTCAGTCCTGCTGAGCTCGTTTTTGGGCACACTGTTAGAGGGCCTCTGAAAGTTCTTAAAGAACGGTTCATGTCAAAGGGTGCCAGCACACCCACTAATGTTCTAGATTTTGTTAGCCAGTTTCGAGAGCGACTGCATCAGGCGTGCTCTCTCGCAAAAGAAGCGCTCTCTTCTTCCCAGAGAACTATGAAACGGCGCTATGACGAGAAAGCTGTTTCTCGATCTTTCCAGCCAGGTGATACGGTTCTAGTCCTGTTACCTATCCTTGGTTCTGCTCTTTCCGCTCGTTTTTCCGGACCGTATGCAATAGACAAGAAGATAAGTGATACAGACTATGTGGTTCGCACCCCTGATCGTAAACGTCACTCTCGTGTTTGCCACATCAATATGCTTAAACCATATTTTTCCAGAGATAGTGTGCAGGTGAAGACCTCAGACCAGACAGCCGGACTGGCCGTCTCTGCTGTTGCCTCATCTCCAATAGTTCCGGACTCTCCTGACGTTAGTGGTGAGGACGTAGATGGCTTGGAGTTGCGCAATGCAGTCCATCAGGGTGCTAGATTGTCCAACACTGAGATGTTATTCAACCTGCCCACTCACTTAGCGCACTTACCGGAGGAGCAGCGAGAGGACATCACAAATTTGATTCAGGCCTACATGGCTCTGTTTGGTGATGTTCCCTCCTGTACTTCTGTATTGGCCCATGATATTAAAGTTAACAATGCTGTGCCTATCAAGCAACATGCATACCGTGTTAACAACACCAAGAGGGCCATGATGCAACAGGAGGTTGACTATTTGTTAAAACATGGTTTAGCCAAGCCAAGTTGCAGTCCCTGGAGTTCACCTTGCTTGTTAGCTCCCAAATCGGATGGAACTCCTAGATTTTGTACTGATTTCCGAAAGGTAAATGCTGTCACCGTGCCTGATTCCTTCCCACTGCCCCGCATGGAAGATTGTATTGACAACCTTGGATCTGCCACCTATGTTAGCAAACTAGATTTGTTAAAGGGTTACTGGCAGGTCCCTTTGACCCCCCGTGCCTCGGAAATCTCGGCGTTTGTTACTCCTGACAATTTTTTGCAATATACTGTAATGCCTTTTGGAATGCGTAATGCCCCGGCCACTTTCCAGCGACTGGTGACCCTAGTCCTGGCTGGTGTTCCAAATTGTAATGCCTATCTCGATGACCTGGTTGTCTATTCGACCAACTGGCGTGACCACATGACAACCTTGCAAACTGTCTTTGACCGCTTAGCTGGAGCCTCCCTGACCCTTAACCTTGCCAAGTGTGAGTTCGGCAAGGCTACGGTTACCTATCTTGGTAAGCAGGTAGGACAAGGCCAAGTGCGTCCGGTGGATGCAAAAATATCTGCAATCACAACTTTTCCAGTGCCTACTACTAGGCGGGAATTGCGTAGATTCCTTGGGATGGCTGGGTATTACCGTGGTTTTTGCCGGAACTTTTCTTCTGTCGTCACTTCTCTCACTAGCCTGTGTAGCCCGTCCAAACCATTCATTTGGACAGCTGATTGTCAAAATGCATTTGATGGTGTTAAATCTCTCGTGCTGTCGACTTGTTCTATTTTGCTGTCGACTCGTTGTCTGTTGCTGTCAACTCGTTCTGTCATTGTTGACCCGTGTGGTTGTACCAACTGCTAGTTTTTTATAGCTCTTTGTTTTGAAGTACATGTTGTCTCAGAGATGTTATCTCGTTGTTAAAAAAAAAACATGTTTAGTTGGTGTTAAGTGTCAAACATGTTTTTGTCTTATGTATGGGGGTGTTACATCCCAATGTATATATTCCCCAGTGTGTGTCTCCATGTGTGTGTGTTCTACATTTTGTTTGTTTCCTCCCTCCAGCCATTGTTCCCTTCACCATTGGTCAATTCTTCCATTATTGCAATACAGCACCGATTGGTGGATGGCTTCAGACTCCAACACTCAATCCACACCACCCAATCATGGATCACCCCACACCTGTTAAAACATGGCTTCTCACTTCAGTCTTTCTCTCTCTCTGGCATGAGGCTAGGCATGTTGTGTTTTTGGTAAACCTGTAACTTTGACAGTATTGCATTTCGTTTATTGCCTTTGGTGCTTAGTAGTAATTTCCTTGTGTGTGTATGGCCACAGAGAGAGCATTGTCAGCCATAGTTTGTCTTTGTATATATTCTGCTTTTGTTTCTGGATAATTAATGTGTTTTTCTCTCTTTCTCAGGAAGCACAGATGGGGTGAGCTGCCATTTCCTTTGGACATTGTTTTCTCCTGTTTTGGTTAGGTAAGAGTAGTTTAGGTAATGTAATCTCTTTTACCATAGATTAGATTGTGTTTATTTGGAGTATAGTGGTGTTTGTTTGTTGTTTTGGCCTGGGCTCACCCCTGAGCTACATGTGCTTCCTTTGCCTCTATTCAATAAATATCATTGTTGTTTACAAACCTGGTCCATCTTTTCTGTCAACCAACTGTTATGTTACAGCCCTTTACCCTTAGACACACAGGGGTCGTAACATGTCCCCTGTCTTCTATTCTCGTTGTCTCTGTGTGGGTATGGGTATGTGTGGTTAATTGCAGGATTGGAACCTGGGCCCTCATGTATCAACCTGACTTACGCACAGATATGTGCTTAAGCCATGCGTACGACCATTCCTAAGCAAAGTGTGGGATTTATCTATTTGAACTTGTGCTTGACTTTGTGCATATATTTAAGCACAGGTCGGACCATGCTTAGCTGACGCCCTGTGGTAGAATATGGGGACTGCAGACGGACGGCATAGATCAGTTGCATGCATTAGTTTCAACGCGGAAATAAACTTGACTGACGTGTTCTGTATGACCCCCGTAATTCATTATAGTTCATTGTGAAATAGCGATATTAGTGTAATTATTGTCAAACCCTAAATAGCATGTGGAATAGGTCTTTCTCTCTGAATGAATGCAGGTTTATATATATAGCGTTATCGGGTGCACTGACTGCGCTCGCAGGAACTGTTTTCAGAGATAGCATCAGATAGGGATGAATGAATGAATGAGGGGCAGTCTAATTGCAGAGAGAACATAATATTAACTAGAGTCCACTACCCGAGACACCTCCTTCATTTGTACCGCAATTTGGGACCCAAATTGGAGCTATAAGCTTAAAAGCTTTTCCGTGCTTATTTGAGAAGGTCCAGCTGCAGAGCCGGAGAGACAGACAGCAGAGAGACAGACAGACAGACAGATAGACACTGTTCCACAGTGTGTGTGTGTGACCACTAGTCTCCTAGTAGAGACCCCCCCCCCCCCCTCTGGACCACCTCCCAGTAGAGACACCCCCCCCCCCCCCCCCCCCCCTCTGGACCACCTCCTAGTAGAGACAAGTTTTCTGAAATGTATGTTTATATATGCAAATGAGGCACTTCCCCATTAAATATGTGGACATTTATGGATGCAATAAGGCAAAATGAAGTAAAATAAACAACTAAATGTGTGTTATTGACGTTTTATTGTCACTAGTTTCATAGAAGACATGTTTAGGAAGCAAAATATAACAGAATCTCAAAATCAACAAAAAAAGTATATTTGCCTATTCACCTGCAGTGTCTCGCCTTAATCCTCATCTTCGTCTTCTTCCTAGAGAAGTCTCTACTAGGAGGTGGTCCAGAGGGGGGGGGGGGGGGGGGGCTGAGTATCTACTATTAGACTAGTAGTCACACACACACACGCACACACGCACGCACACACACACACACACACACACACACACACACACACACACACTGTGGAACAGTGTCTGTCTGTCTGTCTGTCTCTCTGCTCAGTCTGCTGTCTGTCTCTCTGCTGTCTCTCTCAAAATAGTATAAGTGCTATCTTGGCCCTGAGAGTTGCTCTCCGGCTCTGCAGCTGGACCCTTCTCAAATCAGCACGAAAAAAGCTATAAGCTTATAAAACGATTGAATATGCTAAACTTCGTTTTAAATTCTTTAATTCACTTTTGTTTATTTCATAAAGATTTTCCCGACATAATGCTACCTGCCCCGACCAGATCCGCGACTCTGTTGCGATACAGATGAATTATCTACTCAGAAAGCTTATAAAACGATTTAATATGCTAAACTTTGTTTTTAAATTCTTTAATTCACTTTTGTTTATTTCATAAAGATTTTCCCGACATAATGCTACCTGCCCCGACCAGATCCGTGACTCTGTTGCGATACAGATGAATTATCTACTCAGAATAGTATTATAAAGTGGCTATCTTTTATGCTGTAGATCACTGCTGGTATGTGCGTGCAGAACCTTTATTTCAGCGGGGACTGTAGTATTTATTTGACGTTACTGTACAATATATGTGTATTAAAAGACGGAGCTGTCTTTTATTGTATTATAATAATTATTAATATTAAAAATAAATTAAGAAAGGCATTCTTATTCCAGCATGCATTAATGACACTAACGGGCAACGGCAAAACAGTGGTTAATGGTCTTTATTAGTGTTTGCGGTGTCCAGGCAGCAATGGTCTTTTAGGAAGTTAATAGATATAATATCCGACAGTGTACAACACCCTCGGCTTAGTCCACTTTTCCACATTTCATGGGGGTGGTCCATTACCGTATATGGTTAATCGGGGCGGTTCTGGTATGCAAATACGTGAAAGTGTGCACGAGCCTCACCGTAGGACCAAGGTGATATTTATCATGACAGGTGTGCGTAGGATCTGTGTACGCACGTGTGATGAATCCCGTTTTTTTTGTGCGTGCACACATTCTAAAATCTGTGCTTAAGTATGGAAATAGAACATTTTCTACATCACGTTGATGAATGAGGGCCCTGGTGTGGAGGCAGGTCCCAAACATCCACAGCTGCTGGCGACCCTCCAATCACATCCAGATTGTAGTTTCAGCTAACCCAGTATTTTTGTGCTCGTTCCTGTTTATTCCCGTACCTGTCTTGCCTTGTCTAATCCTGCCTTGTCCTTCTTGTCAACAGTCCTCTACCTGGCTCCCCTCCCTGTTCTCGTTCTGGTCCTGTATATGACCATAGCTCGTCTGACTACCCTTCTCCTCGGTTGCCTTCTGGACTGTCTGAGTACCCGGTCTCGTCTATGACCCCTCGCTTGGTGGTGGACTTTGTCACATGGTGTGAAAAGAACCACCTCCAGCTCAATGTGACAAAAACCAAGGAACTGGCTGTGGATCTGGGGAGGGGAGTAAGAGTACACCGGTAATCCCCGTTTCCATCAGGGGCGTCATCATTTTTAACTCAATTCATTTAACACTTTGAGTGCCACTCACGAGATATCTCGGGTTTTTAATAGTGACGTTGAATGCCACTCACGAGATTTCTCGGAATTTTATTTTTTTTAGCGATCTGAAAAATTATTGCATCACCTGAGCCTACCCGAGTATAGCCGAGCGGCGCCGGCGATCACTGTGGAAAAAAGCGCCCCCTGTCGTCTCCCAGATGACATAAGTGATTTTGGAATGGACTCAATGAAAATGAATGGGGAAAAAAATCCGGTACTCCACATTTTCCAGTCCACTGATCCAGCCGGGGTTACCACAGTTCATTCTGGAACCTCAGATCCCCGCTGATCATGGAGTTCAACAGTATCGCGTTGGATCCATACACATAGGCCTGCCACGATAACACATTTTGATGGGCGATTAATTGCCCCCGAAAATATCGCGATAAGCGATATTATTGCATCCGGTTAGAGAATTTTTTTTGAGAATTTTATTTCCCAAAACTTTTATTTTGAAGCCCACCGCTCCGTCTTTTCCGGTGTTTTAGACTTTTATTTTGAAGCCCACCGACCGGACCGGAAGTATTGTTGTGATTATCCTAAGCAGAATCTATGAGCCGACAACTTGTCTCGTCCGGTTCTGTTTTTGAGCTAATGATAAAACAAATCTTGAGATTGTTGGTGAACAACTAACTTTAGGTTAGTTTTAACGTTAGCTACTAAAGTTAGATGCAGCTACTACAGGCAATCAACGATGAGGAGGAAGCGTCAAAGCAGTATATAATAGAATAGCTGTGGTGCGTAAGCACTGCAGCACGACTCGAAACTACCGGAGTGTTATAATAAATTAATTCATGTTTAACTTGTCCCCGTGTCCAGTCCTTTGACTAGCCCCACCCGTTCATTGTAAACAATGATGCATGTAATTGTATTAACGTTATTCTGTGTTGTACTTGTAGCTATGCTATACGTTGTATTTCGTTTGTTAGCTATTTAGCTAATGTTGTTAGCATGGAATGAGAATCAAAGCTCTATCTTTCATCTTTATTTAGCAGTCCAGTTTCTCCGGGCAGTAGCGAGTAACTACTTGGGTCTAAAAATAGCCAAAGTTACACTACAAATAATGCTACTTGGTTAAAAGGAGCAACACTATTGAGAAATGTAGTTAAGATATGTGGCGTTGCCCCACGGAGCTCCCGTGCTGTACTCTAGTAACGTCAGCGGCCCACCTCCCAACACGGACAGTGACTGACAAGGGGCACTGGTTCCGCCTCATTAAAACAAACGCGCAAATAGCAATTAATTGCGCCCGTCAAAATCATTGCATTCATTTTAATTATCGCAGCAATTAATCGATTTATTGCTTATCGCGGCAGGCCTACATACACTTATCGATTTTTTCGAATGGTGATCAGGAATTGGAATATACCAGTTGGATACCATCTGATGTCAGGTAAGGACTCTATGCTATCAGTGTTAGGATAATCAGAGTAAGTTTGATGAAGATATAGGCTGTTTTGTGAAATGTCTTCTTTCGGTTTCACTGTAAAAGTCCGAGAGGAAATCAACGAGGCGATTATCCGCACGCGGCCGTAATGTGCTTGCGTGCACGAATAATATTGATCATCTAGCGTTTATTTGAAAACGATTCATAAAAAGGCAGACGAATATCAACGTTGTGGAATATTCCACTAAAAGATGATTTTCATAGAATGCTCCAGAATGAGCTGTTTTTTATATCAAAACGGGGGCTTTTCTAACTGCTCTGAAACGGAAACGACGCGATAAAAAAACAATCTGCCTTGACAGCACTGACTGGAAAATAGTCTTTGATAATGCGATGGGCAGATTAGACACATAGCCATAATTTAAAACATAGATTAGGCGATATTAACGTTAACATTGGCGCCGATGGTGGCATTCAGCCGGTAAAAAGGAAAACCAGGCGTGGCGCTCAAAGTGTTAATGACGAGATTGCCTCGTGCGTCCGTTTTCCAGTAGCATGAGCTAACTTCTTTTTTTGATCCACTTTTTCTCCTTATTTTTCTATTTTTCTCCCATCCCAATTTCGCCTCGCCAATTCTCCCTTCCCCTGTCTCGAACGTTGCTAGACTATGCCTCCCACTGGTCTGCTGCAGTGAGGACCAAGCCTTGCATCACAGCTGTTGCATCTTTTCACCTGAACAGCGCAATCTCTCAGTGGCGAGGAGTAACGCGTGGGAGGCTCACGCTGCCCCCGATACTTCCTGTTTCTGCTGTACAGGCGCAGCAACCGACCTGTAGGAGTCGCTGTCCACAACGTCCAATCCCCACCCACCGGCTTTCCCACCCTCTAACACTGCCAATTGTGTTAGTATGATGACTGGCCAAGCCGGTAGCAATGCAGAGAGCTGGGCTCGATACCAGCATCTCCTGCGTTAGTGGCGAGCACCTTGCCCACTGCGCCACTCAGCCGCCCCAGCATGAGCTAACTTCACGTTTCCATACAGTTTACAACTCACAGATGAAATCAGGATTTATTTGAATTGAATTTCCCTCGGGATCAATAAAGTATTCCTATTCCTGTCTGACTACTCTGTGCCTTTTTACATTAAACACTCTTGGAACCCGTTCAGTTGTCTTGCTTGTCTCTCTGCACTAGAGTCTACCAGTCAAACCTTAAAAGAGCACATCTTTTATCTTCATATGCTGACGATGTTTTAATCCTGGTCACAAATCAGAAGGCTGTTCATGTTCTTGGGAAAAGTGTTTTTGGCAAAGGTCAATTGGAAAAGAGGTGAAGCCTTGGCAGTGGGGAGGTGGTCTTGTGGTTTACCAGTTTTACCTGGGGGTTTAGTATGGAAGAAAGGTGGTATCAAATAGCTGGGCATTTACCTAGGTGACGAGAAAACAGTGAAGAAAAATTGGGAACATTTTATGAATGGAAATGGTTGTTGGCAAAAATGTTCTTAGCTAACAACGAATCCCATTTAAGAAACAATTTAGGAATGCCAGAATTGTGGAAGTGGAGTCTAATTTAACTTTTTCTTTGCACTTTACACTTAATGTACTTAATTTAAATTACACACATGTGTTTTTTAGTATGATGATGTGATGTGAGGTATAATGTATATTTATTTTATAGTATTGATACAATCCTTGTAGTGACATTGTTTAAAAATCTATCAAATCAAATCACATTTCTCAAAATTATCTCTCTCTCTTTCTCTCTCTCTAATCTCTCTGTCTCTCGCACTCTCTCTCATTCTCTGTCTGTGTGTCTCTCTCTCTCTCTCTCTCATTCTCTCTTTCTCTCTCTGTCTGACTCGCTCTCTAATCTGAGGGGAACTTAAAGACTTCTTATCTCTCCTCTCTGCTCCGTTCATTTCATGGTTGATTTTCTTTAATTTGACACACACACACACACACACACACACACACACACACACACACACACACACACACACACACACACACACACACACGGACTACTGTTGGGGGGGTACGTGAGGAGAGGAGAAGAGAAGAGAAGAGAAGAGAAGAGAAGAGAAGAGAAGAGAAGAGAAGAGAAGAGAAGAGGAAATTAGAGGAGGGGGATAGTAGATAGAAGAGGAGAGAGGAGAGAGGAGTGGAGAGGAGAGGAGTGGGGAGGAGGAGAAGACAGCAAAGGAGAGATGGACGGAAGTGGGAGAGAAAGCAGGACACACGGAGAGGGGGAGGAAGAAAGAGAATGACAGAATGAGAGACAGAGAGACAGAGACAGAGAGAGAGAGAGAGAGAGAGAGAGAGAGAGAGAGAGAGAGAGAGACAGAGAGAGAGAGGTCTTACTGTCCTAAAATTCCTGGAGAGAGGCTGTGTATGATGAAGTGCTGCATGTGTGTGTGTGTGTAGTATGTGTGTGTGTGTATGTGTGCGTGTGCATGTATGTGTGTATGTGCATGTACGTGTGCATGCGTGTGTATGTGTATGTATGTGTGTGTGTGCGTGTATGTGTATGTATGTGTGTGCGTGTGTTTGCGTGTATGTGTATGTGTGTGTGTGTGTGCATGTCTGTATGTGTGTGTATGTGTGTGAGTGATCTGGACACTCTCAATAGTTCAAGTCCAGTGCTGCCCTCTACAGTATGTGTAGTTGAGATACAGATAATGATCTGTTTGAATTATTCCTTTAAGCTTGTCTGTTGATGGGTTAGTGAAATATTCCTATAAGACTGTCTGTTGATGGGTTAGTGAAGTATTCCTTTAAGACTGTCTGTCGATGGGTTAGTGAAGTATTCCCGCTTTAGCTGCAACGTCCCGCATGTGGGAAATTTTTAGGACGATTTGCCCACCAATTTATACCGTAGTATACCCAATTTATACCCTAGTGGCTCGGGTATGCATATTTTGTAATACAATATATATATCGAATCCGTTCAGCGGTTCTCAAGTTACATGCCGGTATTTGAGGCTTGTGCAAAGTACACGGTATTGCGCAAAATACCACTCCCGACTCTTGGGGCTCTAGTTCCGTCAATCTAGATCCGATCTCGAAAATGATTATGGAGGGGTGTAGCCAATGAGTGTGGCTTTCCAATGATACCCCACCTGGGGATATATGAATCAGGGATCTGGTGAAAAACTAACGAGCGAAAACAGGATGAGAAAAACAGCTGAATGAATTGAAGTCTATGAGAAAACTCAGTTTTTCTTTTGTACACAGTTTACCAAAATCACTCCTAATCACTCATTTCTGAATGGATCTTTATGGAATTTGGACATGTACTACATAAGGCTTCAGGCTATGGGTGCGTATGGATTTGTAAGCCATAGAACCTTCTGGGGAAATACTACCTCTGGACTACTAACTACTATAGAAAAACTTGAGTAACACGTTTTTCTACAACTCAAGTTCAGACCTATGTTACTCTATTATGTTAGCACTAAAATTGAATTTTCTTTCTGGAATCAGAAACTTCAGAATGTCAGGCACATGCATGTGCTATAAGTATAAAGTATGTTGTTTTGGTTTGCAAAAAAGGTATGCAGTCCTCGAAAATGAAAACTAAAAAGGCCACTTTTGGGGGCGCAGGTTAAGAGGTTAGGTCTGTCGATGGGTTAGTGAAGTATTCCTTTAAGACTGTCTGTTGATGGGTTAGTGAAGTATTCCCATAAGACGGTGTGTTGATGGGTTAGTGAAGTATTCCTTTAAGACTGTCTGTCGATGGGTTAGTGAAGTATTCCTTTAAGACTGTCTGTCGATGGGTTAGTGAAGTATTCCTTTAAGACTGTCTGTCGATGGGTTAGTGAAGTATTCGTTTAAGACTGTCTGTCGATTCTAAAAGTGTGGGGTGCGCTCCCAGGGGGCAACCGGGGGAAAGGTCTGTTTACTGAAACCAACACGCTGAACTATTGTTTTGACGTCTACGCGTTTCTCACGGCTAGGGCTGCAACGATGAGTCGACATGAAATTCCATCGATTTGAATATTCAAATGAGATTCAAATGCACAACATGTAATTTACTGTAACTAGTGCGCAATGAATTAATCATGTTCTAAATAACTTCTCTTAAAACCACTGTTCGTGATTCTGCCTAGAGCCAGGACTCGACTGCCGCACGCTTCACTCGCATTTGCTAACTTTCGTTATTGACGTCCACTCCAGATGCAACAGTGAGGGATGAAAGGGACTGAGCCCTCTCTCTCTCTTGCACGTGTGTGTGTGTGTGTGTGTGTGTGTGTGTGTGTGTGTGTGTGTGTGTGTGTGTGTGTGTGTGTGTGTGTGTGTGTGTGTGTGTGTGTGTGTGTGTGTGTGTGTAAATGTACTATAGGCTACTCTTTTTGACATAGATTAGTAAATTGTATGTCATGATAAACAATGTCATAGTAACTTGTGGGTGTTATTATTTCAAGATAATAAAGGAGCTATAATGAGTCGATAGAAAAAAAGCAGTAATGGCATGTAAATTACTCACCCTACTTGTAGAATCAAGAATCAAGAATCAAGAGGTTTATTTGTCACATACATAACAGGGCATACAGTGAAATGCGGGTGGTCTTGCCTGCATTGATTGTGCAAAATACAATAATAAAATAGAATAAGGTGTGGCCGGGTAGCGCAGCGGACTAAGGGTCTGTCTACCACCACAGAGCCAGTGGGATCGAATCCGGCTGTGGTGCCTCCGGCTTGGCCGACCGTCCATACTAACACAATTGGCAGTGTTAGCGGGTGGGAAGCCGGCATGGGTGGGTCCTGGTCGTTGTAAACAGCGACTCCTACAGTTCGGTCGGGGCACCCGCACAGCAAGGGAAGGATCTAGGAGAGGTAGTGTGACCTCCCACACGTTACACTCTCCCAGTGAGAGTCCGCGCTGCCAGGTGAAAAGAAGCGGTGGGCTGGCTACACATGTGTTGGAGGAAGCATGTGATAGTCTCCGCCCTCCCAGACCGACGGTAGGGGGTAGAGTGCGCAACGACCAGGAGGGGGATTGGGAATTGGGAATTGGCATAACGACTAACATTGGGATGGGAGAAAAACTGAAAAAGAAGGGGGAAAAAGATTTAAAAAAAAATATATAATAAAATAGGCATAAAAAAAATGTATAGATAAGACACAAGATATGCATGGTAAAAAAAATAATACATGCTATGTTCCTGAGAAACTGGTTCTTATATACACTACTATGCAATATACAATTTACAATGTTAACTCTTAATGTATCTAAACTATACAGTACCTTCTTCTTTTAAATTGTTTACTTTTTATTATTTTTTTATTATCTTTATTCGCTTTTTCTGGTCGCGCAGGACTGACAGCTTTTCTTGGCCACGCAGGACCGACAGAGGAGAGAGGGAGAAACGGGAGGAGAATAGGGGAAGTCATGCGGCATATGGCCACCGGGTCTGGGAAACAAACCCGGGGCGACCGCTTCACGACTCAGCGTGCTATGTGGTGTGCTACTGGAGCGTGCCTTTTAAAGTGTTTCTAAGATTCTATTTTTTAAAGTGACATTTTGTTGAAAGCGATTTTTTTTAGCGGTTGCCACATGAGTGGTGTGTGTGTGTGTGTGTGTCTCTGTGTGCTCATGTGTATTTGTGAGTGGAGAGTTCAGTGTTCTGATGGCCTGGGGGAAGAAGCTGAGTCGGAGTCTCTCTGTTCTTGCAGCGTGTGACCGTAGGCGCTTGCCTGACCGCAGCAGCTTAAACAGGCTGTTGTTGGGGTGGTGAGGGTCTTTCATAATTCTGCAGGCTCTGGATTTGCACCTCCTGTTATATAAATCCTGCAGGGGTGGTAGTGCAATACCCGTAGTACGCTCAGCTGAGTGCACCACTCTCTGGAGTGCCTTCCTGTCCTGTGACGTGCTGTTTCCAAACCAGGCAGTGATGTCAGAATGCTCTCTACAGTCAAGTCAAGTCAAGTCAAGAGTTTTATTTGTCACGGCATACAAGTATACAATGAAATGCGGGTGGTCTTGCCCGCAACGATGTGCAATACAGTAGTACAACATATAATGGAATCCAATAAACAATAAACAACATTGTGCAATAAACAGGTAACAGGTACAGCCCCGGAGTAGAAGGAGTGGAGTATCTTCCCCGATACTCTGAACTTCCTTAGCTGTCTCAGGTGATAGAGGCGCTGTTTCGCCTTTTTCACCACATAATCTATGTGTGTAGACCAGGGGTGGCCAACCCGCGGCTCGCGAGCCGCATGTGGCTCTTTGCCCGTAAATGTGTGGCTCTTCCATCCCAAAAAAAGAAAAAAATATATATATATATATTATTATTATTGTATATTTTTTTTATGTCACTCATTCCATAAGGACGTAGAATAAACATTTACAGATATTTTTTTAAATGGTCCATTTGCATGTTCTTGGTATCTGAATCTAGGGACATCTATGGATCTCAGGGAATGTATTCCCAGTGTCAGAAATAGTGTGTCTGTTACTAGGCTTGAGTAAATTGTAATGAACCAAAGGAGAATATCAATTCTATTTAAAAATATTCTAAATTTCTCCACCATTTTTCATCATATTGCAACACCGTTTTTTGCTAGACGTTCACAGAACGGTAGAGAAAACTAACTGCGTTCTGTTTTATGGCAATAAAGTTCAGGTATGTGGGAGATAATCCCAAAAAATAAGAGAAATAAAAAAGTTAATCCAGAAGTCAGATGATTGACAGGGGCTGGCGTGAGCTGGGCAGGGTAGTTTTTTGAAATTCGAAAGCCCTGAGTCTCTTCCTTCAAAAGACTACACTCACTTTTGGCTGCTCCACTTCCTCCTGTCAATATGCGCCGGTTTCCGACTCAATGCCCTGAGATTTCTATAATCTTATATTTCACTAATAACAGTTAAAATCATTGGTAAACAAACGTAATGCTGAGAATATACACTTTTACTGTATATCTCGGGCTTAAGAGGTTAACCAAATTAACCTTAATAAATAGGAACGCTCTGAGGACCCTAGCTGGAGCCCTCATCCAATGTCACTTTGACTATGCTTGCACTTCATGGTACAGCAACATATCCAAACAAATGAAGACAAAGCTCCAGACCTCCCAAAACAAACTAGTGAGACTCCTGCACAACCTTCACTTTTTTTTTTATCCACTTTTTCTCCCATTTTCTATATTCTTCTCCCTTCCCAATTTCGTATCATCCAATTCAACCCTCCCCTGTCACAAACGCTGTTTCTTGCCTCCCACAAGCCGGCTGCAATGTGGACTAAGTCATACATAGCACAAGTCCCCTCCGGTACTTGAGGTAACAGCAGTCGCATCTTTTCACCTGCGCAGCTCGATCTCTCAGTGGCGAGGAGTAACGCGTGGGAGGCTCACGCTGCCCCCGACACTTCCTGATTCTACTGCGCAGGTGCACCAACTGACCTGTAGGAGTCGCTGTCCACAACGCCCGATCCCCACCCTTCAGTTTCCCTCCCCGTAATACGGCCAATGTGTATTACTGTGGACGACCAGCTAAACTGAAAGCAATGTGGAGCACTGGGATCGAACAGGCGATCCCAGCGTCTCCGCATTCGTGGCGAGCGCCTTGCCCACTACGCCACATAGCCGCCCCCATGCACAACCTTCACTTTAGGACTCACCTAACGCCAGCCCACTTTAGCAGTCTGGGATGGCTTAGGGTTGAGGAAAGGGTACACCAGCTTAAAATTGTCCTTGGGCAAGACACTTAACCTACTTGCCTCGTATGAATGTGTATGCATGTGAATGAATGTTGGTGGTGGTCGGAGGGGCCGTAGGCGTTGATTATTCGCCACGCTTCCGTGAGTCTGCCTCAGGGCAGCTCTGGCTGCAATTGTAGCTGACTGTGTATGAACGAATAATGGTCTCTCTGAAGCGCTCTGGGTCTCATGAAGAGCGCTATATAAATCCAAGTCATTATTATTATTATTAAAATGCTACTGGTTTTTAAAGTACTGAAAGAAACGGTCCCCAAATACCTAGTAAATTATTTTAATAAAGTAGGAGATATCCACAAACACGCCACAAGAGGAAGCCCCACGGACCTGGTCCCGCCGAGAGTCAGGACATGCATGGGGAAAGATGCATTTTTTTTACTCTGCTACTGTAATGTGGAATGCCCTGCCAACATTCATAAAACCCCTGAACTCCCCTCTCGGATTTAAATCCGCCCTAAAAACATGGCTCAGCAGCAACTCAAATTGGTCTTAATATGGTTTTTATCCCTTTTATCATAACTCGCTTTTATTTCTCTTTATCATGAGTTGCTTTTAAGGGTTGCGGATTTTCTTTTAACATTAGTTGACTGTATGAGTTGTCAGGTTAGGTGTTATTGTACACATTTTTAGGATGTGTCCTGTCTAGTGTACATGTCCATTTGTGTTTTTGTGCCTTTTATGTTCCATGTATGGACCACAATGGAAACAAGCCTTGGCTTTATTGTGTTTTATCCATTTTTGACCAGCGTATTGACACTGTTATTGTTTTGTCTTTTAAATGTTTGTACTACGATTGTGTCAAAATAAAGTATTCAATCAAACCCTGTGAGGCCCAAATTAAAAAGACATTAGCAACTTCAGAGGCCAGAGGGTGAGACCTATAAACACATAAAGGGTGCCGTGACTGATTTTTTTTTGAGAAACGCTGGTATGGCTCTTTGTGGTACCACAGTAATTTCTGGGGCTTTTAGTCTCTGACTGGTTGGCCATCCCTGGTGTAGACCATGTCAGGTCCTCTGTGATGTGGACTCCCAGGTACTTGAAACTGCTCACCCTGTCCATGATAGCGCCGTTTATCCACAATGGCGTGTGTGTCCCCTGCTGTATTCTCCTCAAATCCACAATCAGCTCTTTGGTTTTACCAATGTTCAGGAGTAGGCTGTTGTCCCGGCACCAGCATGCCAGTTCATCAACCTCCTCCCGATAGGCCTTCTTGTCATTGTTAGAGATCAGCCCTACCACCACCGTGTCGTCCACAAACTTCACTATGGAGTTGGAGCTGAACCTGGCCACACAGTCATGTGTGTACAGTGAGTACAGCAGGGGGCTCAGAACGCAGCCCTGGGGGGACGCGATACTCAGGGTGATTTTGCTGGAGGTATGACCCCCCACCCTGACCGCCTGGGGCCTGTCACTTAGAAAGTCCAGGATCCAGGCGCTCATGGCGGAGCTCAGACCCAGATCGATCAGCTTGTCAACCAGTCTGGTGGGGACTATGGTATTGAAAGCTGAACTATAGTCAATGAACAGCAATCTCACATAGCCCCCCTTCTAACTGTCAAGGTGAGATAGTGTGTTGTGCAGTACTTGGGAGACCGCATCGTCCGTGGACCTGTTTGCCCTGTATGCAAACTGCAGTGGGTCCATGTTACTAGGGAGGGAGGCACAGATGTGAATGAATGAATGAATGAAAACTTTATTTAACAGATTGCAGAATGGGTACAATACAGTACGGCTCAATACATACAATTGTTAAGGGGATGCAGACCTGAGAAAGACGTTTGTCTTGTTTCCATCAGGGTCCCCCATTTTCAATTCATACATGACATTTATGGCATAGGGACATATAGGTATTTAGTACTGATACATTTGTGACATAGGCGGTATTCAAATATACAGTACTGTTACCCCTAGATCCTGACAGAGTATATACATATGATGGGGAGGGGACTGTACATTAGGAGGGGGTGGGTGGGTGGGAGGGAAATATACATACGGCGGGGAGGGAATATATACATGCGGTGGGGAGGAGACTGTCTACTAGGAGGTGGTGGGGGTTTTGGGCATTTACGGTGGCCAGTTTCGAATTGCAGCCTCCCGTAGGTGCTCTTTAAGAGCGGTTTTGAATGTGGGCAGGGATTCACATTCCTTTACAGCTTTGGGTAGGGCGTTCCACATTGTTGTGGCATAATTGCGAAACGTGTTTAGTCCCTTGTTTGAGCCGAATCTGGGTTTAACATGATTTGTTGAGCTTCCTCTGGTGTAGTGGTTGTGGTATTCACTGACCTTTGGGAAGTATTTTGACATGTACATGGGCACCCCGGTCGTATAGTGTATCTTGTAGACCAGGCCCATTGCAAGTTGCTGTACTCTGTCGTCTACTCTAAGCCATCCTAGGTTGGCAAAGTGGGCAGGGGTGAGGTGGGTTCTGGGGTTCAGGTCAAGTAGTAGTCTGACCAGTTTGTTTTGTGATGTTTGTAATTTTGTTTTAAGCGCCTTTGAGGTGCTTTGGTACCATGAGGTGCACGCATAGTCATAGTACCCTTGAATGAGTGCTCCTGCCAGAGTCTTCAGGGTATTCTTGTTTACCAGAGAGGAGATCCGGTACAAGAATCTAGTTCGTTGGTTGACTTTTTTTATTACATTGGATGCCATTTTGTCACAGGAAAGATTTGCCTCTAGGATGGAACCCAGGTAGGTAATTTCGTCTTTCCTTGTGACAATATTGTCACCCACTGTAACTGAGAATCCGTCGGTCTTGCTGAGTTTGTTATTTGAACCGAAGAGAATGGACTCTGTTTTGCCCATGTGTAATGATAGTTTGTTATCAGCGAGCCATATGCAGATTTTGCCTAGTTCCGTAATCCTTGACCAGCCTCTCAAAGCATTTCATGACCACAGAGGTGAGTGCCACCAGTCTGTAGTCATTAAGGCTTGTTGGAGAGGAGTTTTTTGGCACAGGGATTATGGTTGACATTTTGAAGCAGGCAGGGACCACGGATTCAGCCAGGGATATATTGAATATGGATGTAAATACTGGGGCGAGCTGGTTTGCACAGTATTCGTCCTGTTATCCCATCTGGGCCAGCCGCTTTCCGAGTATTTATACCCTTAAACATTAATCTCACGCTGTGTTCCGTCAATGAGAGAGTGCCCCCCCCCCCCTGTGGATGAGCCCCCCCTTCCTGCGGCAGCCGGCGCGTCAGTGACGTCATTAGCCGGTGAGCTAACGTCGCCACTGCTCGCTCCAAACCTGGCGTAAAAGGAGTTTAGTTAATCCGCGAGAGAGGCATCGGCACTCACTATTGAGGGGGGGCTGACTTTATAATCAGTTATCGTTCGTACTCCCCGCCATAAGCCTCTCGTGTCATTCTGTGCCATCTGTGTCTCCATCTTGTTCGCATATCGCCGTTTAGCAGCCCGCACATCCTTGCGTAGCATATAGGCTGCTACCTTATATTCTTCCATATTTCCCGATGCTCGGCCCGAGTTGTAAGCAGCGGTACGAGCATTCAGGGCCACTCGGATGGAATTGTCCACCCACGGTTTCTGGTTTGGGGAAACGTGCACCTTCTTTGTGGGGACAATATCGTCAGCTAATGTTGCTATAAAGCTAACAACAACATCAGCATATTCACTGACGTCACTGGAGCTCAACTTGATCATCGCCCAGTCTACGCCCCCCAGTGCGTCCTGTAGTGTGGCCTCTGAGCTCCCGGACCACTGCTTCACCTCTCGCGACACAACAGCCTCTCGGGCTCGTTGTTTGTAGCTTGGTAAAAGAAATATGGCGTTGTGATCTGATTTTCCTAGCGGAGGCGCTGGTACTGCCTTATAGCCCTGTTTGAAAAGGGTGTAGCAGTGATCCAACGTGTGTCCCCCCCCCCCCCTAGTTGTGCATTTGATATGTTGGAAAAAGTTTGGCATAACCTTTTTCAAGTTCGCCTTGTTGAAGTCACCGGCTACTATCATAGCCGCGTCCGGATGTTTGTTTTGGTGTTGATTCAAATGGTCCTGTAGGTCGGCCAGAGCTCTGGCGGTGTCGGCTTGCGGTGGAATGTAAACTGCAGTTGTTATGAATTGGCTGTAAATTCCCGGGGGAGATAGAATGGGCGACAAAGGATGGACAAATGTTCAAGGTCCGGCGAGCAGGAGCGGGAAAGAATCTTCACCTCCTTGGGACTGCACCAGCCGTTGTTAGTGAGGAAGCAAACCCCTCCACCAACGGACTTTCCTGACTCTTCAGTTCGGTCAGCTCAAAGACAGAGAAGGAATCCGATGGGATGATGTTTTGATCCGGTGTTGCTGGCTTCAACCATGTCTCCGTAAAGTAGACATCCACACTACACAGCATTTACAGACATAAATAAACATCATGGCTCATCTCCTACTCTGGGTATTCAGTGGGTGGTGACAGAGAGGCAACTACCCATGTGACCTAAGGATAGTAGTACCACACTTGAAAAACATGTCAATCATTTTGAAATGTTCAATTGCAACGTCAATAAACCAAAAACCAAGTCTAGAAAATATGACAAAGTCTTTCCTAAATTTGTGGTTATTGTTACTGAGAATGTTATTGTTAAGAGGTTGCACAATTTGAAAGCTCATGATATTGTACTGTATATCAATACATTTAAACTTAGGTATTTTGTTGGGGCGAGGGGGGGTGCACAGATATGTGGTCTGCCAGAGGGGGGCCTGACAGAAGAAGTTTAAGAACCACTGGGTTAATGAATGATTCCTTTAAGACTGTTGATGTCAGTCTGTATTCAATTTCAAACCTTCGTACAGACCTGAGAAACAACTGACAATCTGTGTGTGTGCGTGTGTGCGTGTGTGTGTGTGTGTTTGTGTGTGTGTGTTCCTGCTGATAACCAGATTGATGATTCAGTGTCTTTATCCACTGTTTTAATTACTACACACTTGTTTATGTGTTTGTGTGTGTTGTGTGTGTGTGTGTGCGTGTGTCAACAAGTCTTAACTTATTTGTGTGTATGCGTGTACATACTCTGTGTGTGTCTGTGTATTTGTTTGTGTGCGTGCATGTGCATATTTACGTGTGCGCATGTGTGTATTAATTAAAATGCTTGTTTGTGTGTATGTGCCCCTATACTGTGCCTGTGTGTTTGTATGATAATTACTCCTACTTGTGTGTGTATGTGTGTGCGTGTACTGTGGTGTGTGTGTGTATGCTTGTGTGTGGGTTTGTGTGTGTGTGTGTGTGTGTGTGTGAGCGTGTTTGTGTGTGTGTGTACACATCTGTGTGTGTGTGTGTGTGTGTGTGTGTGTGTGTGTGTGTGTGTGTGTGTGTGTGTGTGTGTGTGTGTGTGTGTGTGTGTGTGTGTGTGTGTGTGTGTGTGTGTGTGTGAGAGAGTGTTTCTGTGAGTGTGAGTGTGTCTGTGCATGTGTGTGTCTGTGTATAACAATTCCCCTGTGGTGTCTGTTAGCCTGCTGATTAATATGCGTGTTAATTGAATAGAGCAGTGCTGGCAGTAATCAGCTCTGACCAGCAAGCCTTGTTTCCTCCTGATTAGAAACATCTCCTTGTCTTATCCTCTGCATAATAATATTATTATTACCATCATTCATCTGACCATGTCTGCTGTCTTCATCTGGACGGAAACCAACACCTCTCTCTCTCTCTCTCTCTCTCTCTCTCTGTCTGAATCCCTCTCTCTCTGTCTATCTCTCCCTCTCTCTGTTTCTTTCTCTCTCTCTCTGTCTGAATCCCTCTCTCTCTGTCTATCTCTCCCTCTCTCTGTTTCTTTCTCTCTCTCTCTGTCAGAATCTCTCTTTCTCTGTCTATCTCTCCCTCTCTTTCTCTCTCTATCTCTGTCTGAATCTCTCTCTCTCTCTCTCTCTCTCTCTCTCTCTCTCTCTCTCTCTCTCTCTCTCTCTCTCTCTCTCTCTCTCTCTCTCTCGTTCTTTCTTTCCTCCTTTCCTCTCATCATTCTTGTCCTGCAGAGTTCTTACTGAGTACAGAGGAAGGCAGTGTTTTATAGAGAATAAAAAGTTGTCTAGACTGGAGGCTTTAACAGCAGCGGGGAGTGGGTGGGGCTTAGAACAAGGTTGTGTCTAGATCCCACAGCTGTGAAGGACATTTGAGCCGGTATTTATAATGTCTAGGTGTCGGGAGTGGTTAAAGTTAAGGTTAAGGTAAGGGATAGGTTTACGTAACGGGATATAAATCAGCAGTCTTACCTCTATCTAAGGCCATCTACAAGTAAGCTAGCTCACCCGCTGTCAACACCGGAGTTTTCCAACCGTGTGTTACATACACAGTGACATCCAGGTGTGTTACATACACAGTGACCTCCAGGTGTGTTACATACACAGTGACATCCAGGTGTGTTACATACACAGTAACATCCAGGTGTGTTACATACACAGTAACATCCAGGTGTGTTACATACACAGTGACATCCAGGTGTGTTACATACACAGTAACATCCAGGTGTGTTACATACACAGTAACATCCAGGTGTGTTACATACACAGTGACCTCCAGGTGTGTGTGTTACATACACAGTAACATCCAGGTGTGTTACATACACAGTGACCTCCAGGTGTGTTACATACACAGTGACCTCCAGGTGTGTTACATACACAGTGACCTCCAGGTGTGTTACATACACAGTAACATCCAGGTGTGTGTTACATACACAGTAACATCCAGGTGTGTGTTACATACACAGTGACATCCAGGTGTGTTACATACACAGTAACATCCAGGTGTGTGTTACATGTGCAGTAACATCCAGGTGTGTGTTACATGTGCAGTGACCTCCAGGCATGTGTGATCTAACCATCACGTGTGATCTCACCATTACTCGTATCATCCTCTCTGCTACCATGGTGACCAGCTGGCTTCAGAGTTCAACATCATCCAACAGCAGCCTGGCTTTGATCTACCAGCTAACACTGCTGCCACAGGGGTTCATCATGTCCCCTGTGTGTGTGTGTGTGTGTGTGTGTGTGTGTGTGTGTGTGTGTGTGTGTGTGCGTGCGCGCGTGTGTGACAACTGGTGTTAAAAGGATTTCTGCCTAATCCGACACTTGCTGCAGTCACTACTGCCGCACTAAGGGTGAAATCCCTCTCCTATCCCATCTCTCCATCCATCCATCTTTCCTTCTATCCATCCATACTTTTGTCTATCAATCCATCCATCTATCCATAGCTCTGTCTATTCATCCATCCATCCATCCATACCTCTGTATATCCCTCTATCCCCCCCATCCATCCATCCATCCATCCTATCTCTTTCTAACACTCTCTCTCTCCCCCCCCCCCCTCTCTCTTTCTCTCTCTATTTATCACTAGCTTTCATTCCCAGAGAAGTGAATTATGTGGCTTCAGAATCACGTGTTAATGTTCTGGTCTGCTGACTGTGGATTTGCAGTTTGGAGTGAATGACCAGCATAGAGCCACAGCCTCAGTAATGAGGAAGTCATTACAAGTGCATGGGATTAGCATTGTGTCTTCATGTGGCAGAAAACTGACTCTGGATCAGCAATAAAGAAATGTTATGGGGGCTATACCTGAATTAGACTTACTCTGGATCAGTGAGAAAGATAGAGAAAGGAAATGGTATGGGGTCTATACCTGAATTAGACTGACTCTGGATCAGTGGTAAGGATAGAGAAAGGAAATGGTATGGGGTCTATACCTGAATTAGACTGACTCTGGATCAGTGGTAAGGATAGAGAAAGGAAATGTATTTGGTGTAAGAACTGAATTAGACTGACTCTGGATCAGTGGTAAAGATAGAGAAAGGAAATGTGTTTGGTGTAAGAACTGAATTAGACTGACTCTGGATCAGCAATCTATTTCCTGCTGCCAAGACTCATGGTTCTAAACTGGGTCCAGGCTTCAGCCTATGAGGAAGATAGAGTCATAGATGTGTCCTTGCATCTCTTCCTCGTGTCTCTTCTTCACGTCTCTTCCTCGTGTCTCTTCTTCACGTCTCTTCTTCACGTCTCTTCCTCGTGTCTCTTCTTCACGTCTCTTCTTCACGTCTCTTCTTCACGTCTCTTCTTCACGTCTCTTCCTCGATTGTTCAGTGAAACGTCACAGGGAAACAAGGAAGAGATGAGAGGAGAAGAGGAGGAAACAAGGAAGAGATGAGAGGAGAAGAGGAGGAAACAAGGAAGAGATGAGAGGAGAAGAGGAGGAAACAAGGAAGTGATGAGAGGAGAAGAGGAGGAAACAAGGAAGAGATGAGAGGAGAAGAGGAGGAAACAAGGAAGTGATGAGAGGAGAAGAGGAGGAAACAAGGAAGAGAGGAGAGGAGAAGAGGAGGAAACAAGGAAGAGATGAGAGAAGAGGATGAAACAAGGATGAGATGAGAGGAGAAGAGGAGGAAACAAGGAAGAGATGAGAGGAGAAGAGGAGGAAACAAGGAAGTGATGAGAGGAGAAGAGGAGGAAACAAGGAAGAGAGGAGAGGAGAAGAGGAGGAAACAAGGAAGAGGTGAGAGGAGAAGAGGAGGAAACAAGGAAGAGATGAGAGGAGAAGAGGATGAAACAAGGAAGAGATGAGAGGAGAAGAGGAGGAAACAAGGAAGAGATGAGAGGAGAAGAGGAGGAAACAAGGAAGAGGTGAGAGGAGAAGAGGAGAGAGGAGAAGAGGAGAAGAGGAGGAAACAAGGAAGAGGTGAGAGGAGAAGAGGAGGAAACAAGGAAGAGATGAGAGGAGAAGAGAAGGAGGAAACAAGGAAGAGATGAGAGGAGAAGAGGAGGAAACAAGGACGAGGTGAGAGGAGAAGGGGAGGAGGAAACAAGGAAGGGATGAGAGGAGAAGAGGAGGAGGAAACAAGGAAGAGGTGAGAGGAGAAGAGGATGAGGAAACAAGGAAGAGATGAGAGAAGAGGAGGAGGAAACAAGGAAGAGATGAGAGGAGAAGAGGATGAGGAAACAAGGAAGAGATGAGAGAAGAGGAGGAGGAAACAAGGAAGAGATGAGAGGAGAAGAGGAGGAAACAAGGATGAGGTGAGAGGAGAAGAGGAGGAGGAAACAAGGAAGAGATTAGAGGAGAAGAGGAGGAGGAAACAAGGAAGAGATTAGAGGAGAGGTGGTGGAGGAAACAAGAAAGAGATTAGAGGAGAAGAGGAGGAGGAAACAAGGAAGGGATTAGAGGAGAAGAGGAGGAGAAAACAAGGAAGAGATTAGAGGAGATGTGGTGGAGGAAACAAGAAAGAGATTATAGGACAAGAGGAGGAAACAAGGAAGAGATGAGAGGAAAAGAGGAGGAGGAAAAAGGAAGAGGAGCCTCATATGTTTTGAAGTGCTGGAAGTGTTTGTGGGAGGAGCCTCATACTGTATGTTTTGAAGTGCTGGAAGTGTTTGTGGGAGGAGCCTCATATGTTTTGAAGTGCTGGAAGTGTATGTGGGAGGAGTGTGTATAAATATCAATGTAATATGAAAGACCGGGCTTCTCTTTCTTCTGCCGGCCGGGTTTCTGTTCTGTCCTATTCTGTCTTAAACTTCAGTGCTTTAAATTGAATAAACTACTGTCGATATAATTTAGACCAGTCTCGTCTACTTCCTTTAAGAAGCTCCAATTCTCCTTCACTATGTCAGAGATCTTCTAAAACACTTCAGCATGAGGACACATATCCTCCACTGAAGGAGACGAGTGAGGAGACCTGGGAACAACCTTAACTCATTCCTCGCCAACAACGATTATACTCGTTATTGGGTGCCATCGATTGAACGCCAACAACGAGTATACTCGTTATTTGATCGTTATTTCTTTTATTCAATATTTCTATTCATTACAGGCACACAGACTTGAGGTTAACATGGGGAATCATCCTGAGAATGCCAAAGTGCAATACCGGCCGCATCCTCCCAGGTGGCAGTATGGAGCGGTTCTCCCGATTGCATTGACGCACGAATAAATAAATGATGAAATACCCCTGATCCATATGTTGTGGTGGGTTATGTCGTGGACCAGATGGAGATCAGATGGACCAGATGGCGATCAAACAATGGGAATATTATTTTTGGAATACTCCCGATCACAGGTAAGGGCTGTGATCTGACATCAATTCTAGCTTGATCGTGCAATGTTTTTATACCGATCCAGCTGATAAGCGTTTTTAGTGTTCAATACGAATACCGTTACTGGCAATCAAAGAATCAGAAACGGCCTCCCCCTTTCATGCATTCATGATGAAACATAATACCTATTATATACATTTGATTTGGGAATAGTAGTCCAGGCAAGAAACGCCAAAGCTTATAGTAGCATTCACGTATAAGGCTATAACTCAGCCTTTCGGGAATTACCCCAGACCACTCTGAAATTATACTTATATTCACCACGGGATAACGCTTGAACGTATGCATGGAAAAATTATCTCTTTTTTGCATCTTGGCCAGAAGAAAGTCACTGTCAAATTACCAAAGTATTGTCCCCATAGCTATAATATAGAATATAGATATAGCTCTAGGGTTGTCACCAGCTTGGCTGGCCGTCTGCACTAATACAATTGGCTGTATTAGAGGGTGGGAGAAGCTGGCGGGGTGGGTCCGGGTCGTTGTAAACAGCGACTCCTACAGTTCGGTCGGGGCGCCTGCTAAGCGCGGATAGGACTTGAGGGGGATAGTGTGGTCCTCCCACACGCTACGCCCTCTCGATGAGAATCCGCGCTGCCAGGTGAAAAGAAGCGGTGATTGGCTGGACGTGTGTCGGAGGAAGCACGTGGTAGCCTCCACTCTCCCAGATGATCTGACTGTGGGGGGTAAGTGCGCAGCGACCAGGAAGGGACTGGGAATTGGCATACGACTAACATTGGGATGGGAGAAAATCGGAGGAAAATGGAGGGGAAAAAAGATTAAAAAAAAAAAAATAATAATATAGATATAGCTCTACAAACAAGGTGACGCACTCCTATCTTTAAAGTGTGGAATAGCTACAACTAGCCCCTTCCGTGACTGCGATGTGCAAGCCAGGGGCTTTTGAATCCGCAGTCACAGAAGGGGCTAAGCTACAACGGGACCCGGCTAATGGCTGGCGCCCAATGTGTTAAATATGGTAAAAATTTTCAGTTTCCCAGTCATGAGGAATCAAGGATGGACGGAGCAATCGAGGATGGAGGAAAAGACTCTTTTAAACCTTAGGAATGGAGCCCTGCTTTACCTCCCTCCACCAGGGTCACACCCAGCAACACTATATAAATCATCTAAAAAAACTGCTCCTTTTGACACTGAAATTAGTGAGTCCTTAACCTTAACCTTAACCATAACCATGACAATAGCCCCTCAAACAAAAATAGGACTTTGAACATGTCCTCCTTTGGTCCCCAAATCACCAAAATGTCCTGATTTCATGGTGCTTATTCTCAAACTTGGTCCTGATATTTCACATAAACATGCCCACATGCATACACACTGTACATACACACATGTACATATGCAGACGCGCACACAGAAACACGCACTGACACACAGACACACAGCGCTGCAGGATCAGATATGGTTGTTGAAGAGCTCATTAACATGAAAATGGATTTTATCTGATTCATCTACCCTGAAGAGAGAGAGAGAGGGGGAGAGAGAGAGAGAGAGAGAGAGAGAGAGAGAGAGAGAGAGAGAGAGAGAGAGAGAGAGAGAGAGAGAGAGAGAGAGAGAGAGAGAGAGAGGGGGAGAGAGATGAGGGGGAGAGGGAGAAATATGTAGAGAGGGAGAGACAGAGAGAGAGAGAGGGAGGGAGATAATGGGGAGAATTAAATAAATACACATTATAGCTCACATCATTACATGTGTTTTCATCATATAGCCCTTACCTTGACTAGGATGTACCCCAAAAAGAATATTCCAATTATCTGATCGCGATTCCAAGTATTGATGTCCATCGTGTCGCCAACATAATCCACCACACATCATGCATCAGGAGCATTTTATTCTTCTCAATCCGACCATTATAACCACTCAGCTTGAGCAACAAACAAAAAAACGACCCGGACCCATTAGATCGACGCACAGGCCAAGATACAAGGTTTCAAAGGGTGCTCGATACCGCCGTCTAGCTGGATTCGGCCGGTATTGCACTTTGGCGACCTCAGACTCATTCTCTATGGTAACAACAGGCTCCCTGGATGGATAATGAATAAAAATATAAAATGGCACTAATTACAGGTTTCCAAGTTAAATTTTTAAGTTCAAGTTTTGTTTTATTTGTCACATAGGTACATGTACATTACAGTGAAATGCTTGGTTCTGTATGAGCCCGCTGAGATTGTGCTTCATACAGTAAAAAGTTAAAAGAATAAAGGCCAAACACTATACAAAATATGCAATATACAAACTAAAGTACAACCTAAAGTACAAAGTGAAGTACAAAATGCTAACAATAAAGTACAAATGCAGCTTTTTAAAATGCAAAGATTAGGTAGGGATGTAGTGCAAATATGTTTTTTTATAAATAGATACGAATATGGTGTAGTGTTGAAAGTGTTTAAAGTGTCTAAAGTGAATGTTTATGTGAGTGTGTGCAAGTGGATGTGTGTGCATCCTGATGGCCTAGGGATAGAAGCTCCTTTTGAGTCTCTCTGTACTAATAATAATAATACATTTTATTTGGAGGTGTCTTTCAGAACACCCAAGGTCACCTTACAGGGCATAAAAACTGCTCTCCTGCAACTCTGGGTATTATCCTGCACCCTTTCACAATACTAAAATTATGTTTAAAACAATAAAACTGATCTAATCTGGCCATAGAAAAAAGATTATCCCAAGTGTACTCTCTTTGTTTATCATGCATTTCTCTCCATACATTACGGACATAAGCGTCTTTGAGCATTTGGAAAAGCGCTATATAAATCTGATGTATTATTATTATTATACATTGGTTATATTGCTAGTGCTTACTAGCTGCTTCATAGCTTGTTTTGAAGCAGGGTGTGGTTCACTGTGATTCCTATCTAACTGATCATTCTCTGTACAGTTAAAATGTCCTCCCAAAAATAAGAAAGTCTTCAGGCTCACACTGACTTAAAACTACTCCAAGTTCACTTAAAAAAAGTTTTTTTGTAAGTCCTACATTTGGAGCATATACATTTACAAAAACAATATTAAAAAGCTCATATTTGGCTTTAGCTACCAACAACCTACCATGTATTCTTTCTTCCACCACAAAAGACCTTGGCAGAAAAGGCCCTCATTCATCAACGTGGACTTTGACCTTGACCTACTTCCACACGTAAGCACGGAATTTAGAACTAGCGCACGCACAGGGAAGTCGGCATTCATCACACGTGCGTAAGCAGGCTCTACGCACACCTGTCATGATGATTCCCACCTTGGCCCTGCGCCGCAGCTCGTGCACGCTTTCACGTATTTGCATACCAAAACCGCCCCGACCAACCAAATATGGTCAGGCCCTCCCCTTCAAATACCATGAGGGAATCCCTGTGCGTGGAATGTTGGAGGATGGCAAAGCGAACGAAAAAGAGAAACTACACAGACACAGAGGTGGAGGTCCTCGTAACGGAGGTGGATAAATAAAAGGCGGATTTGTAAACGGTGATGTCAGATATCAACGGCTCCCTAAGACCATTGCTGCAATTCTGCCTGGACAGCTCAAAATACTAATAAAGACCGTTCGTTGACCACTGTTTGGCGTTGGTTGTGTTGTGTGTCATTATAACCGTGCTGTACAATATGAATGCCTTTATTAGTTGTGTTCGATTGGCTATATGATTTTTAGAGGCATCTATTTTGTTGTCGGCTAATAAAGACCGCGCTGGAATATGACTGCCTTTTCCCGTGTTGTTTGATTAATACCCACGGATTAAAGTTCTCCTCAATTCTATTCCAAATCGCGATGGATCTCCCGTCAATTTTCTACCTGCTGCATGATTTCTAGAGGCATACTACTACAATCTATTTTGATGTCAGTATTGGGTAGCCTATATAAACAATATAATACGAGAGCATATACAAGAACAATGAATCTCACTGCATGTATGATGTATCCTGCCTTTCAATACATGAACTTGAATTCCATCATATAGTCTGTCCACTATCTGCATGGTGTCATTGCAATGCGTTTTCTATTCTTTCTTGTACAGTAAAAAGGGGGAAGAACACTATATTCATATGACTTATTCTGCTTACAGCTTCGAAATTCCACTTGTTTCGTTTAACGTAAAGCCTTTTAAATATAATCAAAACGTTCCCGTGTTTCGGCGGTCTGTGCGCAAAATAATAACGAGTTGAGCTTTATGATTTATGATGAATTGAAAATGGGGGACCCTGATGTAAACAGGACGAAAGTTGGTCTGCATCCCCAATTAACAATTGTATGTACTGAGCTGTACTGTACTGTACCCATTCTGCAATCTGTTAATAAACTTTTCAATCAATCAATCAATCAAGCTACGCGGAGCGCAGTCAGTCAGTAGCCTACACCCCGTATATTCCGATAACGCTATATAAACCATGAATGAATGAATGAATGAGAACTTTATTAACAGATTGCAGAATGGGTACAGTACAGTACAGCTCAATACATACAATTGTTAAGGGGATGCAGACCAGAGAAAGACTTTCGTCTTGTTTACATCAGGGTCCCCCATTTTCAATTCATCGTAACATATATGACATGCTGCATTCATTCTGAGAGAAAGATCTATTATTCCAAATGCTATTTATAGGGTTTTGACCATAATTACACTAATATCGCTGTTTCACAATGAACTATGATGAATCACGGGGGTCATACAGAACACGCGCCAGTGACTTTATTTCCGCCTTGGAACTAATGCAGGACTGAGGAGTGCTTATGCGTAGTAACGATATTCTACCACTGGGAGCTAGGTACGCCAGGTCTGAAATGTGCGTAGATGTACGCACGAAGTCAAGTTCAAATCGAAATTGATGAATCCCACTCTTTGCTTAGAAATGATCGTACGCACGGGTTACGCACAGATCTGTGCGTAGAACACGTTGATGCATGAGGGCCCATGGTGTGCAACACCTCCAATGCTGTTACTCAAGTGGCTTAAAACAACCTCCCCATCCCTTCTCTCCTCCAGTCAGTCTCATTTCAAATGTCACTGTGCGTTTCCTGAATCATCATTACATTGAGACTCTTCAATTTACAGACAGGCTTGCTCTCTTCTTCACATCTCTGGCTCCATTTATATTGAGTGTGGAAACCCTGAAATCACTCATGATCACTAAGGAAAGGAGTGTACACCAAAATACAATACAATACACTCTCTTTGACCATACTTGTCAAGCCTGAAGTGGTCTGCACACGGCGGGCGACAGACGTCGCCTGGCGATGTGATCGCCTGTCGCTCAATGACAATCGCTTAGCCCCCCACACCCTGAAATCACTCATGATCACTAAGGAAAGGAGTGTACACCAAAATACAATACAATACACTCTCTTTGACCATACTTGTCAAGCCTGAAGTGGTCTGCACACGGCGGGCGACAGACGTCGCCTGGCGATGTGATCGCCTGTCGCTCAATGACAATCGCTTAGCCCCCCACACCGTTCTCAGATATAATAAGCTATGTGTCGCTCTGTTTAGCTGGGGGTGTTTCCCCCCGGGAGATATAGGAGGGCGGACCGCCGGGACCGGACGTTAGGTTGTTGTGAAGCGGGTTAGCAGGTAGCTGTGTTGTGCAGTACGAGAGAGTATTAACCTGTAAAACCCATATTGAGCTGGAATTAAACCACCATATACGAATACAACCTCTCCTCATTCTTCCTGACATTACTGCATGCCTGATCGCTACGATACGTTCATTACCAACGATTGGACAAGTATTGTTATGCAGCTGCTGAGAGAGTGTATTTTTCACGGAAGACGCAAACTGTTTTGTTCTCAACCATAATTTTCTTTGGACAATAAACCTTACAAACTACATCAGCTGCAGCCTGGACATTAAACTCTGTCAACATCCACAACTTCTCTTGTTACCCGAGTATAAAAACACTAGTAGATGCATCGTGGCGCATTGTTCATTTATTAGTTAATGACAAGTGGCCACTACAGCTTCTCAAACTAACGTTATTTATTTAAATTGTTCCCGTTAATAATAATGAACATAAGTAGCATGGTAATAATACGGAGGTTATTGATCAATGAATGTATTGAATGATACATTAATGGTGTACAAATGATACACCAGTAGAACTGTTCTGTACTACTTCTACTGTAGAAGTCATGTTATTTCCTCATTGTCCTGCCTGCCGTCGCCTCCAAAAATAGGATCGAGGCGATTTTGAGCGAGGCGACAGAAATAGCTGCGCGACCGTCGCTTCAGAATCTCCTGTCGTGTGGGTTCTCTCATTCATAACAATGAAGGCGATACAATTCTGTCTGTCGGCTCGCAAAAAAAATCGGTCGCCTGGCTAAAATCGCTCGCCGTGTGGGGACCCCTTGAGAGCCACTATTGTCACTTTTTATTTTCTTCTCAACTGATTCAGGTACATTTTCTTCCACCACATCACTGTCTTTAACCATGTCATCCACTGTCTCCATCCATTCTCATTTTCTTTCTGACTGACTTCACTCTCATTCTCTTTTGTATTTTCAGGACCATTTTCTGTCTGCTGTTTCTCTTCTGTTTCACTCTGACGTGTTGGGGGTTCAGAAGAACCTTTTCTCTCCCCTGTTACGTCACCACAGCTTGAGTGGGCAGTGCCGCCCCTCCCCCCTCTGTACCTGCGCTGCCAGGGGAAATTATCCTCCCATGTCGTGATAATTGACTTATCAACATTTCGTCACTGATGAACGGTGGAATGTTGGATATGATGATCTTTCTAGCCGGTGTGGAGAGAGGAGTCATGGTAACGAACGCACCGTCAATACTTACTCCAGTTTCAATCACTTTGTTCACTTTCTCCACACCGTCTACAAAGATCACCACTCCACCGCTCATCCGAGCAATTCAGACTTAAACGCTGCTGTGACCAACAACCCCCGAAATAACGGTGTCAGAGAGCCGCAACCCCCACTATTATAGGAGGTAAATATATATATATCTTTTTAAGTATTATTATTATTATTATTATTATTATTTTTATTTTTATAAATGAAAATGTATGGTTGAAACATGCAAACGTTCAAACGCACACATACTAATAAGTATTGGAGGCTTTTAACCAGGGCCGGACTGGGGAAATCATTCAGGCCAGGAAATATAGTGCAAAATATAGCCCCAGTCAGGCCACTTTTTAAGCAGGGGGTCTGGGGGTCCCCCACCAGGAAATGTTTTGTTACAAATACTTCATTTCCTGCATTCTGGTGCAGGAGTTTTTTTATTTGTACCCTTTAAATGCCAGTGTTTGTGATGGCATCACAAATTATTGTTAAAAAACAGGCTGTATGTATGATTAGCAACAACACTGATTTTGATGGATTTTCTGTTTTTTTGTAATGTCACATTGAAATACAATCTTTTATTCAACTTCAGCCCTGATCATAACAACACATATTCATTTTATAATTCTAACCCTTTAAATGCCAGTGTGTGTGATGGCATATATTTGCAATATATCAAATGCAGGGGGGGGGGGGGGGTATTACAGGCTAGCATGTGTCAATGATTAGCAACAACACTGATTTTGATGGATTTTTTGTTTTTTGTAAGGGCCTCCACCAATCACATGCGGCTCCCTTTGTGTGTGTGTGTGAGCAAGAGAGAGAGAGAGATAGTTCTCCAACTTGTATGAGTTGCAGTGCTCTCCTGGTTGTTCCCCACCTAGTTATCTAACTATTGCGCTGCTGCAACTAGAAACACTGGCCTGGCCTGCAGCCAAGTTCACTGGCCTGACTAAAAAAAATAGAAAATAAAAAAATAAATAAAACATTTTGGAAATATTTTTATTTTTTTTAGATAATTTGGGAACCACTGCTCTACAGACACATTACAATATATATACAGTATATAACAATACACACTAACAATATTTACATAAATAAATAAGAAAAAGATAGAAAATAGAAGCACTCACAATCACTTCCACACACCTCTCACTCAAGCCAATCTCACTCCCAGCATGAGTGAGTGAGTGAGCAAGAGAGAGAGAGAGAGAGAGAGAGAGAGAGAGAGAGAGAGAGAGAGAGAGAGAGAGAGAGAGAGAGAGAGAGAGAGAGTGAATGAATGAATGAATGAATGAATGAATGAATGAATGAATGAATGAAAACTTTATTAACAGATTGCAGAATGGGTACAGTGCAGTACAGCTCAATACATACAATTGTTAAGGGGATGCAGACCAGAGAAAGACTTTCGTCTTGTTTCCACCAGGGTCCCCCATTTCCAATTCATCGTAACATATATGACATACATGACATACAGATAGACAGTACTGCTACATCTATACATTTATGACATACCAGATTTGCAATTACAGTACTGTATTTGTGATACAAAAAGAGTCCAGAAAGAAAAGAGTATATACATTAGGCGTAGAAACTGTACATTGGATTGGGTAGGTGGGGGTGGGACTGTACATTGGAGGTGGTTGGGGGGGGGGGTAGGAGTGGGGGGGGGGGGGGGTGTTGGCGGGGGTTGTGTTCGGACATTTACAGGGGCCAGTTTCGAGTTGCAGTCTCCCTTAGGTGTTTTTTGAGAGTGTTTTTGAAAGTGGGTAGTGATTCACATTCCTTTACAGCTTTGGGTAGGGCGTTCCACATTGATGTGGCATAATTGCGAAACGTGTTTAGTCCCTTGTTTGAGCCGAATCTGGGTTTAACATGATTTGTGGAGCTCCCTCTGGTGTTGTGATCGTGGTATTCACTGACCTTTGGGAAGTATTTAGTCATGTACATGGGTACCTTGGTCGTGTAGTGTATCTTGTAGACCAGGCCCATTGCAAGTTGCTGTACTCTGTCGTCTACTCTAAGCCATCCTAGGTTGTCAAAGTGGGCAGGGGTGAGGTGGGTTCTAGGAGTAAGGTCAAGCAGTAGTCTGACCAGTTTGTTTTGAGATGTTTGTAATTTTGTTTTTAGCGCCTTTGAGGTGCTTTGGTACCATGAGGTGCAAGCATAGTCGTAGTACCCTTGAATGAGTGCTCCTGCTAGAGTCTTCAGGGTATTCTTGTTTACCAGTGAGGAGATCCGGTACAAGAAACGAGTTTGTTGGTTGACTTTTTTTATTACATTGGATGCCATTTTGTCACAGGAAAGATTTGCCTCTAGGATGGAACCCAGGTAGGTAATATCTTCTTTCCTTGTGACAATATTGTCACCCACTGTAACTGAGAAGCCGTCGGTCTTGCTGAGTTTGTTATTTGAACCGAAGAGAATGGACTCTGTTTTGCCCATGTGTAATGATAGTTTGTTATCAGCGAGCCATATGCAGATTTTGCTTAGTTCTGAGCTGAGGGTTTTTTCAACCTGTAATTTGTTCTTGTCAGAGAGAGAGAGAGAGAGATACGTTGATACCTGGATGGTGCTAACTAACTAGCTACCGTCCCGGGAGCTCACGTTGATACCTGGATGGTGCTAACTAACTAGCTACCGTCCCGTGAGCTCACATTGATACCTGGATGGTGCTAACTAACTAGCTACGGTCCCGGGAACTCATGTTGATACCTGGATGGTGCTAACTAACTAGCTACCTTCCCGGGAGCTCACGTTGATACCTGGATGGTGCTAACTAACTAGCTACCGTCCCGGGAGATCACATTGATACCTGGATGGTGCTAACTAACTAGCTACCGTCCCGGGAGCTCACGTTGATACCTGGATGGTGCTAACTAACTAGCTACCTCCCGGGAGCTCACGTTGATACCTGGATGGTGCTAACTAACTAGCTACCGTCCCGGGAGCTCACGTTGATACCTACTAACTGGCTACCGTTCTGTGATTTGTTTACTTCGAGGTTGAAGAAAGTGCACTTTTAGGTTGTAAGAACGGCCCTAATCTCAACGTGTTTCAATATAAGCGTTATGTATGGTGATAACGAGTATATTGTTAGCTCCGCCCCCTGTCCCCCAGAGAACAACAACATGATTTGTTATGGCTAGCAAACAGCTGGCTATTAGTAGAGCCCCGGAACATTTCACCAATCGAACGAATGGCAATGGACAGATATTACCGTGCCCTACCTGCCGACGCATGTAAAACCATCAGCCAAACAAAGCCCACATGTTTCTACGACATCGTAGAGGGAATGGAGGTGTATCAAGCAGCGGAATCACTATACCGGAGGAGTAGCATCACGAAAACCGGACCCCCCAGCCGGCTGAAGGAGACGGGTAAGAGACTCGAATCACCCCACTACCTCAACCCCGCACCCCTCTTCAGACAACCTGTAATGTATAATGACAGAAGAAGGATATAAAAATGAGCTGAACCACACCTGTCCCGACCGTGTAACCAGTAAGAGCTAATAACCACGACACGACTGCACTGTTATGCACTGCATGGTACCTACTCGACTCGACTCTACCCTACTCTGCCTTTTCGGTTTTCCATTGCCAAAATGTGCGGATAGTACCTGCTTTGTCGAGGTTCCAAGCGGGTCGAAGAGGTACCAAAAAGTGACGTGAAACATTGCAGACCACTGATTGGTCAGAAGAGAGAATCGTCACTACGTTATCATTGCGCTACACAGGGGACATCCTGCACAAAACACAAACCCTTCCATCTTTAAATAGCCTCGCGACTACAAAACATTAGCGTTCAGTATTTGTTTGCAGCAAGAACAAAGTGCAATAAACAAAAAAGGATACATTCACTGTGTATTTTGCCTCATTTATTGATGAAACAAAACCAACATCAACACAATTTACCACCAAGAATAAAGAGTTTAGTCTCACAAAAAGATAGCTAATTTTGTTTAGCTTATGTGCTAATGTGACTGGGATTTTCCATTATAACCGCTAGCATTGCGGCTAGCGTACATTAGCTAATAAGGCACTGGTATCATAGAATAGAAATACTTATTTCTATTCTATTCTATTCTATGATACCAGTGCCTTATTAGCTAATGTACGCTAGCCGCAATGCTAACGATTATAGCTAGCTTCGAAAGCCTCTATTTTTTTATAATAATAATGCAGGACCTCTTTAGAGGTCTTTATTCGGCATGCAACAAACTGGGACATGCAATGGGATCGGCACACACACACTGGAATACACACACATACACATGCATTGTATTTTTTCTCAGTCACCGATGCGATTGAGCTCTGCGCTTAACCCATCCCGTCGTCCTTCCCCCCAAGGGCAGCCGGGAGCAGACAGGGCGTCTGCGAGGTACCGCGCCCGGGGACCAATCCAAGTGCTCCTGCCGTCTTCGTCAAGGACGCAATAGCGTCAGCGATCTGTTGTGTGCATGTTTTTCCATTGGGTTTATCTTATCGGGGGGGGGGGGGGGGGGGGGGGGCGGTGGGAACTCTTGCGAGCACAGGGAGAACATGCAAACTCTATCTGCAGTGGAAAACTAACGAAGTACCAGGTACCAAAAGCGAGTAGAGTAGAGTAGAGTGGAGTTGAGTAGGTACCATGCAGTGGAAAAGAGGCCAGGTGATGCATAGAGTTGTGATGCCAGGTGTAAAGTGTCTCACATGGCTCCTCCCAATTTTTCTCTCCTACCGGTGGGCGAAGCTCTGCCAACATCATGGTTTGTCTGTCCTCTCCACCTATAGGAGCGGTCACAGGTTAAAGGAGAGGACACTGAGGCATAGCTGTACATAGAGCAATGCACTCGTGAAGTGTCTTGTTTCTTTTGTCACAACACCACGTGAGTCAGATGATCTTCTTCTACACCATACGTTCTCACGTATACCGCCACCTAGAGGCTCTGATTTATTCTGTAAGGAGGTTACTGATCCCCGTCACACTTTCCACTAAGTTAAAAACATGTGCCCGTTGAGAACGGGGTGATTGATTGTCCCCTGGAAGTGCTAAGGCGCCTAAGGAAGTTCCAAGTCAGTCAGAAGATCCTTAAGAACTTCTACTCAAGTTTCAAGTTCAAGTTTCTTTAATAGTTGTCATACAGAAGTACAGAATACTTTTGTACAAAATGCTTCTTACTGTTGCGCTCCAGAGACTGTGCATGACAAGATAAGTATGAAATAAAAACATAGTAAAAATTAGAAGTAAAAAAAGAGGTCACAGTGTTCAGTTTAGACATATGTACAATGTTCGTAGACGTAGTTACCATACAATATACAATACTGTGCAGTGTACTAATATACAATACTATATAGTGCAAGGCATAAATGGACGAGGTGCAGTTTAGGTATAATTCACAGTAGGTGTACGAGTTGTAGTGCAAATCCTTTATCAATAAATATAAAGTGTAAGTGTGTTTGTGTGATCTAAAGTGTGGAGAGTGGGTGCTGCAGTGTGTTGTTTGTTTGAGTGAGTGTGTGCGTGTGGGTGTGTGTGCTGTGTGCATTTGATGGTTGTTGCATAGTGATTATTGTTCGTTTAGCGATTATTGTTCGTTTAGCAGCTTGATGGCCTGGGGATAGAAGCTCCTTCTGAGTCTTTCTGTGCTCGCCTTAAGACTCCGGTATCGCTTGCCTGACGGCAGCAGTTCAAAGAGGCAGTTGTTCGGGTGGCTCGAGTCCTTAATAATTCTCTTAGCCTTCCCCTTGCACCGCTTGTTGTAAATGTTCTGGAGGGTGGGAAGCCCCCCTCTAATTGTGCGTTCGGCTGAACGTGTCACTCTTTGTAGTCTGCTACGGTCTTGTGCAGTGCTATTCCCAAACCAGGAGGTGATGTTGCCGGTCAGGATGCTCTCTATTGTACATGAGTAGAAGTTCCTAAGGATCTTCTGACTGACTTGGAACTTCCTTAGGCGCCTGAGGAAGTAGAGGCGTTGTCGTGCCTTCTTCACAACACTGTCAATGTGTGTGGTCCATGTCAAGTCCTCGGATATGTGGGCTCCGAGGTACTTGAAACTGTTCACTCTCTCAACCGGTGCCCCGTCGATGCTGAGGGGGCTGTAGTCCTTGACCCCCGACCTCCTGAAGTCCACAATCACCTCTTTTGTTTTGCTGACGTTCAGGGAGAGGCAGTTCTCCTGACACCACTGTGACAGGTTCTCTACCTCTTCCAGGTAGGCCCTTTCGTCGTTGGCAGAGATCAGGCCCACCACTACTGTGTCATCAGCAAATTTGATGATGGTGTTGTTGTTCCGCTGTGCTACGCAGTCATGTGTGTACAGGGAGTAGAGGAGGGGGCTCAGAACACAGCCCTGGGGGGCCCCTATGTTGAGCGTGATGGATGAGGAGGTGCAGTTGCCGGCTCTTACCACCTGGGGTCTGCCCGTCAGGAAGTCCAGGACCCACTGGCACAGGACATAGTTCAAGCCCAGGTCCCTGAGCTTGGCTATGAGTTTGGAGGGGACTATGGTATTGAATGCTGAGCTGTAGTCGATGAACAGCATTCTCACATAGTTCCCCTGCCTCTTGTCCAGATGTGATGCTGCTGTGTGCAGCACATGGGCTATGGCGTCCTCCGTGGACCTGTTGGGGCGATATGCAAATTGCAGAGGGTCCAGGTTGATGGGGAGGGAGGAACAGATGTAGCCCTTCACTAGCTTCTCAAAGCACTTCATGGCTATGGAGGTGAGGGCTACAGGGCGGTAGTCGTTGAGGCAAGCGGGCGTAGATTTTTTGGGTACAGGGATGATGGTGGACTTCTTCAGACAGGTGGGGATGACGGCCTGTTCCAAGGACAGGTTGAAGATGTCAGTGAATACCGGGGCCAGTTGGTCGGCACAGACTTTTAGGACGCGGCCGGGGATGCCGTCCGGTCCTGCTGCCTTCCTGATATCCACTTTTTTAAAGATCCGTCTCACCTCATGCTCTGTTACCCTGAACACTGAGTCTCCATCAGCAGACCCCCCCCCCCATTGCCGTGGTTTGTAGGCTGGTGTTGTTATTCACAGCCTCAAACCTCGCATAGAAGGAGTTGAGATCATTTGCTAAGGAGATGTCACTGTTCAGTTTGAGGGGGGTTCCTTTGTAGTCTGTCATTGTTCTGAGGCCCTGCCACATGCCTCTAGAGTCAGCCTGTTCAAACTGAAGTTCAACTTTATCCCTGTAACGCCGTTTTGCCTCTATTACTGCTCTCCTGACGTTGTATCTTGCCATCTTGTGTTCTTCCATGTTGCCTGTCACCAGCCCGGTGTTGTATGCTGATGTGCGCACTTTCAGAGCCTCACGGACGGATTTGTCTACCCAGGGCTTTTGATTTGGGTAGATATTAATTTTGGTGGAGGGGATTATTACTTCTACCTGAGTACAGACATAGTCAATCACCGTTTCGGTGTATTCGTTAATATTGGCTGTGTTATCACGGAATACACTCCATTCTGTGCTTCCCAGCACTGCTTGGAGTGACTCCACTGACGTCACGGCCCAACGCTTAACCTCTCGCGAGACCACCGGCGTTCGCTTGAGACTCTGTTTGTACTTTGGCAAAAGGAATATGGCGGCGTGATCGCTTTTACCGAATGGACTAAGAGCCTGTGACTTGTACCCATTCTTAAATTGCGAGTATACATGGTCTAATATGTTCTCGCCTCTGGTGGGACAGGTCACATGCTGATAGAAATTCGGCAGCACCTTTTTAAGACGCGCGCTGTTGAAATCCCCCAAGACCAAAATGGCAGCGTCAACATTAGCTGCCTGGAGTTTGTTTACCTCGTCGTGAAGTTTTGAAAGTGCGACCCCAGTGTTCGCGTGTGGTGGAATGTACACTCCGATGAGGATGATGGACGTTAACTCTCTTGGGAGGAAGAAGGGTCGACATTTTATCGTGATAAACTCCAGGTCTGGGGAGCAGTGGTTAGACAGTTCCTTTGTGTTGCCTAAATCGCACCACTCCTTGTTTATCATGAAGGCAATGCCGCCTCCTCTCGTCTTTAGTGACTCTTCTGCCGTCCGGTCTTTGCGGAGAACGAAGAAGTGGTCTGCCGGTTCTATTGCGTGATTCGGGACATCTGGACTCAGCCAAGTTTCTGTGAAACAGAGGACGTTACAATCCCGAATGTCCCTCTGGAATTGGATCCTTGCTCTGATGTCGTCCAATTTGTTTCCTATCGATTGCACATTGGCCAACAATATGCTGGGCAATGTGGTTCTGTGTCGTTTGGACCTCAGTCTGTTCCGGACCCCGGCTCTCTTTCCTCGTCTTCGCGGCGGCTTCTGGTCTTGGCCATGGCCGGCATAACAAAGGATCTCGGCGGGCCATTTCTGCTGTTCAGCGATCCGATCCAGAGAGCAATCCAAACGGTAAGTTTTTCTTAATCCAATGTCAATGATTGACTGACGGTCATACACATATAATGCACCAACAGTTGGTGCAAATAAAACTCCTAATACTATAAAAATTTACAAAATAAAGCACAGTCTCGTCGGAGCGATCAGAAAGGCAGCCATCAGAGCAGCGCCAGTAGTACAATAGAGAGCATCCTGACTGGCAACATCACCTCCTGGTTTGGGAATAGCACTGCACAAGACCAAAGCAGACTACAAAGAGTGACACGTTCAGCCGAACACACAATTGGAGGGGGGCTCCCCACCCTCCAGAACATTTACAACAAGCGGTGCAGGGGCAAGGCTAAGAGAATCATTAAGGACTCCAGCCACCCGAACAACTGCCTCTTTGAACTGCTGCGGTCAGGCAAGCGATACCGGAGTCTCAAGGCGAGCACAGAAAGACTCAGAAGAAGCTTCTATCCCCAGGCCATCAGGCTGCTCAACGAACAATGAACACTACACAACAACCATCAAACGCACATAGCACACACATCCACACGCACACACTCACTTTAAACAAACACACTGTAGCACCCACTCCCCACACTTTATATTTATTGATAAAGGATTTGCACTACAACTCGTACACCTTACTGTAAATTGTACCTAAATTGTACCTCATCCCATTTCTGCTTTGCACTATATAGTATTGTATATTAGTACACTGCATAGTATATTGTATATTATATGGTAACTCAGTTACGTCTATTCTGCATCGAACATTGTACATATGTCTATACTGAACACTGTGACCTAATTTTCTACTTCTAATTTACATCCTATACTATGTTATTTGATACTTATCTTGTCTAGCACAGCCTCTGGAGCGTAACAGTAAGAAGCATTTTGTATAAAAGTATTCTGTACTTCTGTATGACAACTATTAAAGAAACTTGAACTTGAAACTTGAAACTACTTGCAGTATTGCACCTGCTTGGGCCCTCAGCAATACACCCGCGATACCAAGTCACTCGGATGAATGGTTCTCGAGATATGCGAAGGACAGACAGGAGAATTATGGCTATTTAAACTTATGATGCTGCTACAGCGCCACCTATTGGCCAAATGGCACCAAATCTGTAATTGTCCTTGCACATTACCCATGTGCTCTGTCACCAGTGATGCCACAGATTACTTGTAAAAGTAATCTGATTACTGATTACTCCTTTAAAAAGTAATCTAAGTTACTTTACTGATTACTTGATTATCAGAGTAACTTAGTTACTTTGAAAGTAACTAGGTTACGAAGTCGTCGTCGTTCCCCCAACAGTTTTTTTTTAAACGCTTTATTGAAAGTGCATAAATTGTTTTTAACTTGTTTCTCTGCACATAACGTAAATTGTTAAACTAGTGCTTCAGCTTCTGTACCATCAAGTATGGTAAAGCAACAGTCTATGATGCTCACAGCATTAGAGCAGCCAGCCAGTGGTTTTACAAAACCAGTGTATCACATCTAACAAATGCAGGCTGAACTATTCAATTATATCAACTGTAACTATTAAATTGTTTTTATAAATGTCTCTCTATAAACATACAATCAGTCTCTCTTTAACATGTAAATTAACTGTAAATCTGGCAAATAAGAGCTTTTGCTCTGCCACCATCAACCCTCCTGTACCTAGTCGAAGCGTCGGCTAGTGTTGTGATTCCAGATGCTTTCAATGCAATTGGATGTGCTGTTTTTAGCGGTAGACAGTATTTTGTTTCCTGCGCCGTGAAGTAGTGACTGAGGCTACGTTTAGACGAGCGTTTTGGGGTGGAATTCTGAACAGAAACCGCAAAAGTCATCTTGCGGTTTCACTTTTAATTTTGCCAAGCGGTTTGGGGTGGAATTCTCCGACGACGGAGCCCTGCTGTCACACGATTGGCGCATATGTCACATGACGTGCTGTGAAGACCCGCCCTACTCTGCCTCTGATTCGCAAACTGTGGATGGGGAATGTGATTGGACAAAAGCAGAGTCACTCACAGACAGAGGGACCAGTCACGCCGCGGGACACATTCTTGTATTTAACCCTTTCACTGCCACACCACGTCACTCCCAAAAGAAAAACATCTCAAAATGTATTTTTGACTGTCGAAAACGAAATAAAATACTGCATTCCGCCTGCATTATGAATTTATGATGAGAGAGTAACGAAATAGTAATGCACAGCCACTTGGACAAGTAACTGCAATCAGATTACTGGCTTTTAAAGATTAACGCGTTAGATTACTATTTTCGGGGAAAAGTAATCAGATTACAATAACGCGTTACTTAGTAACGCGTTACTGGCATCACTGTCTGTCACTAACCTACAGTACCATGTGCTCTATGTCACTACCCTTTAATACAGGGGTCTCAAACTCAATTTACCTGGGGGCCGTTGGAGGTAGAGTCTGGGTGAGGCTGGGCCGCATCAAATATTATATATTTTTTTGCTAAATCAACTCTGCCTCTCTTTGTTCAGTGCCACGCCTGGTTTTCCGTTTTACCGCTTGAATGCCACCATCGGCGCCAATGTTAACGTTAATATCGCCTAATCTATGTTTTAAATTATGGCTATGTGTCTAATCTGCCCATCGCATTATCAAAGACTATTTTCCATTCAGTGCTGTGAAGACAGATTGTTTTTTTATCGCGTCGTTTCCGTTTCAGAGCAGTTAGAAAAGCCCCCGTTTTGATATAAAAAACAGCTCATTCTGGAGCATTCTATGGAAATCGTCTTTTAGTGGAATATTCCACAACGTTGATATTCGTCGGCCTTTTTATGAATCGTTTTCAAATAAACGCTAGATGATCAATATTATACGTGCACGCAAGCACATTGCGGCCGCGCACTGATAATCGCTCCGTTGATTTCCTCACAGACTTTTACAGTGAAACCGAAAGAAGACATTTCACAAAACAGCTTATAACTTCATCAAACTTACTCCGATTATCCTACCACTGATAACATAGAGTCCTTACCTGACATCAGATGGTATCCAACTGGTATATTCCAATTCCTGATCACCATTCGAAAAAATCGATACGTGTATGGATCCAACGCGACACAGTAGATCTCCATGATCCGCGGGGCTCTGAGGCTCCAGAATGAACTCTGGTAACCCTGGCTGGATCAGTGAACTGGAAAATGTGGAGTACCGGATTTTTTTCCCCATTCATTTTCATTGAGTCCATTCCAAAATCACTTATGTCATCTGGGAGACGACAGGGGGCGCTTTTTTCCACAGTGATCACCGGCGCAGCTTGGCTATACTCGGGTAGGCTCGGGTGATGCAATAATTTATCAGATCGCAAAAAAATAATAATAATAATAATTCCGAGAAATCTCGTGAGTGGCATGCAACCACCTATAAAAAAAACCGAGAAATCTCGTGAGTGGCACTGAAAGAGTTAACTACAACAAGCAATGCTGTTTGTTATTTAATGAGGTCGGACTCGGCACTGACAGATTTGTGTTCATTGTGCTGATTTTATAAAGCCTCAAATGACGGCTTACAATATTTCATGAAAGCAAAGTGTTTTGTTTGTCTAAGATTTAAAAAGGTTTAAATGTACAGCACTGACAAAGTTGAACAAAGTGCTGTACAAGTCCCACAACATAAAAAAAATATATATATATAAATATTTTGTTTTACTTTGATGTCAAGAAGGGGGCCGCAAAATATCATCCAGCGGGCCGCGAGTTTGAGACCCCTGCTTTAATACATTGTTCCCTATGTCACTAACCAGCAGTACTGTGTACTCTATGTCACTAACCTGCAGTACCTTGTGCTCTATATCACCAACCTGCAGTACTGAGTGCTCTTTGTCACTAACCTATAGTACTGTGTGCTCTTCTATAACACCAACCTGCAGTACCTTGTGCTCTATAACACCAACCTGCAGTACCCTTGTGCTCTATAATAATAATAATAATAATAATAATTCATTACATTTATATAGCGCTTTTCTCATACTCAAAGCGCTTCACAACGTAGGGTTAGGGAAATTGCCTCCTTCACCACCACTGATAGCACCCAAACTTGGGCTACGCATGCTCAATGGCTATCATACACTGGCACCAGGCACCCATCACACTACACAATGGCTGAACGGCTCAGGAGACAGGGATTGATATCAGCCAATTAACCCTTTTCTCGCCAATGACGTGTTACCACGTCATTCCTCGCCATGCGTAATCTGCCAATGAGGTTTTACAGCGTCTTTGAGATCAATATTTCTAATTTCTGTCATGCAGGGCTGTACGCTAAGCTTTTTCACTAGGGGCACACTTGTTCCTAAATGAGAAATTTAGGGGCAAGAAATATTTTTTAGGGGCAAATTTTTAAATAACAATTGTACCATTATTTATATCGATTGTTTTTTATTTAAAAAAAAGAAGAAAAAAAATATGTTATATAAATTTCTTTTTAATAAAATATATATATTATATAATCATACTTGTAGTTGTATTATCTGCGAGACATCGCCACCACGCAACAAGTCAAAATGCTCGCTATATGCAACCAGCTCCACTGTCTGTGTGTACTCGAGTAGCCTCCAGCTACGGCCAGGATTCTCCGGAGCTGCAGCTGGACCCTATACTGTAGCCTCCAGCTACGGCCAGGATTCTCCGGCGCTGCAGCTGGACCCTATTGACTATATTCAGCGTGCCCTCAGCTCGAATACGCATCGACTCAGTGTTACTTATAAGACATTGATATCAGGAGCTATCTGAACTATTTAGTTTAATGGGACGTTTCGTTTTGAACAGTAAGCTAACGCGAGCTATCATGCACTACTAGACTTGCTGGAGCATTTGTTGATATCAGTAGCTAGCCGGCTGGCAGGCTCACCGAGGTCCCAGTGTCCCACTAGAGACTAGTGTTTACAACAGCCACGGGTGCGGGAGGGAGGAGGAGCAGCAGACGCAGCAGCTCTCTCCGTGTGTCTGAGTTCAGTTCAGTTCGGCTCACTATAGGAGGTCGAACGCGTCGAAAATATGAAGCAATACTAACTTTACTTTTCTTCATAGCTAAATCAGACAGTCAGCCAGTCTATCAGAGTCAGTGCTCAGTCGATTGTTCCCGCTGATCATACCTGCTGAGTGCTCACTGCTCAGCTCGCGTGAGTGACGTCATCGCGTCATCACACGCCTTGGATAATTTAGGAGTGAAATGCGAATGCAAGGCTTGAAAGCACTACTCGCAAGCCCGCCCCCAGATAATATTTACCAATCGCAACGGCCAATTAAAGGGGCAATTCGCGATCATCTCGTCGCAGTGTACAGCCCTGTCATGGTATTCATATTTCACCCACAGAGTCATGACTGGTGCTGTAGATCTCCGCTCAACTCTCCAACGCTTCAATACCGCCACCTGGTGGCCGATCGGCGAGTTGCCAAAACCGGAAGTCACGCCGGACGTGCTTGGTGTCCCCCCTATTCCGTCCGGCCACTCGCTATCGCTCGCGGGACTCCATCTTGACACACTGGATAATCGATCCGTTGCCATAACTCAATAAACAACATTATTTGGACGTATATAGTATTATACAACCCGGAAATGGTTCACCTAGATCAACATCCCATAATAGCGATCTTTTTGCTCCACGCTCATCACCCAACGCTACGAGGAGACTGGGGTGAGTTTCAGCCTGTTTGTTTACCATTTTCGATACAAACTGCTCTGATCTATATATCACCCATACTACATGAATGATTTAACGTCGGCCACGGAATTATAAACGACCCCCCCCCCCCTCCGGTCAACATCAGATGATAAGTCATAATGTCTAGGACCATGTACAGTTGAAATTTTTAATCTGGCGCCAATCGCTATCAAACTGCATTTGATGATCTAATATATGCATAAATGGCTATAACTCACGTTCTATGAAATACAGCAGAAAACGATAAAAACATATTTATACTCTAGACAGTATTTTAGTATGAATGTGTGAATGAAAAAGTTAAAACGTTCCTACATCCTGAACGATAGATAATTGATGTTGAATGGGCCATAGTAATTTAGCAATACAATTTAAAAAGTTATAGCCCTGCAAAGAAGGTGAACATCTCCATAGACAAATAGTGCTGGCAGAGAGGCTACAAGGATGAGAATAAGCTCCGGCAGATAAAGGGTTAAGGAGAAGGGATGATTAGGTGGCCTTGATGTCAGAGACCTGATTGGGAATTTGGCCAGGAACGTTGGGGAACCCCCTACTCTTTACGATAGGCGTCCTGGGTTCTTTAACGACCGAATTCAGTCAGGACCTCAGTTTAGCGTCTCATCCAAAGGATGGCACTCGCAGCTGTACGGTGTCCCTATCACCATAACAGGGGCATTGTTACTGACAAGTCCAGAGGACAGAGTGCCCCCTGCTGGACAACAACACTACTTTCCGACAGCATGTCACTAATGTCACTAGCCTGCAGCACTGTGTGCTCTATGTCACACCCTGGCAGAGCAACTAGGAATAGAAGCAACTAAACAGGGTAAAAGTGTCGTTATGCTTCCTCTCATTTTATTGAAGTTTAATGAAATTATAAAAACATTTCAGAGCTTATAAAAACCTCTGAATGAAACTCAATATCAATATCAAATATCTACAGGCTTGCAGACACAAACCATCCCTCACTGAAAGAAACCACAAACAAAGACAAGTGTAACTTTTGTAACCTTGGGAACAGAAGGTAGAGTTAGGAGTAACCTCTGTAACCATGGGAACAGCAGGTAGAGTTAAGAGTCCTCTCAGAAGGCTTTGAACGAGAACCAAACAGAAACGTATGAATTTCATTGACCTAACAATGGAAAAGTAATTGTCTCGGCTTCGCTCCAAAAAAACTCCCCAATAAAACATCAAAGAGCAACGCGTTTCTATTAAAACAAAGACGGAACCAAACCAATCCAGAGGCCATCTCTCTCTGGCATCTCAGTAAACCAACCAACCCAGAGGATCTCTCTCTGACACCTCAGGCCCAGTCCACACGATCACAGGTATTTTTGACAGAAAATCCTCCGTATACACGGGTGCTTTAAAAAAAATAACGTGTCCTCACGCAACTGGAAAAGCTGCTACAGAGTGAGGTAATATACATGTAGTACAATGCCAAAGCAATAGGTGGCAATGTAAGTTCAAACATGAAGGCAATTTCAACCAATCAGAAGGGTTTAGCGTTAATACCGGAAACTTAACTGAAGCCTGGAACACAAACATCCCTCCTTGCTCACAGCCAAAAATGCTACAGTTTGCAGCTAGAACAACGTGCAATAAACAAAAAAGGATCACTGTGTGTTCTGCCTCATTTGTTGATGAAACAAAACCAACAGCAACACAATTTACCAGCAAGAGCGGAGAGTTTAGTCTCACAAAAAGATCGCCGATTTTGTTAGCTTACGTGCTAACGTGATTGTGTTTGCCATTATAATAGTTAGCATTGCGGCTAGCGTACATTAGCGTAGTAACGTTACACATGGGAGACTATCTTGCTGGACACAAACATTGTTGATATAACAGTCTGGTTAATGTTGTTATATCGCTCGCCATTGATTGTACTAGTAACGTTAACGCTAGTAGAATGAATGGATGAAAACTTTATTTAACAGATTGCAGAATGGGTACACTACAATACGGATCAATACAAACAATTGTTAACACTTTCACTGCCACACACGAGATATCTCGGGCAGCGTTTCCGTTAGCCGGTAATTACCGGTATTTGACAGGCAAAATATGTTGAAGTCCGAATATTTAAATCTCTCCGGTCATAATGTCCGGTGAAAATAATTCCTCTAAGCACAATTTTATTATTTGAATTGTATTAAAATAGGCTAAAATTAAATAGCCTATGCGATGAACGAAACAATCATTACATTTGTTTCATTGTTGCTTCACTCTGATAAAGCACGGATGGCGCCGCTCAGATGTGAATATTTTTTTCTTTCTTTTTTTGAGCCTGTCTGGCCACCATAACGACAAACAGGTATTCTCCACTTGCACAACCTGAAAGTAGGCACTTCCGGCTGACTTCCGGTTGCGAATGGTACTTCCTGTCCCATCCAAATACATTGGTTTTAGCTACTTTTCTCCCCTTATTTAAACAACTTTGTCGTCACAGAGAGGCAATGAAACGTTTGTATTATTATAGTATAGAATGTATTTAATAAGCAAACGTTTGTCAGCAGGGTTTTTGGGCTGTATTTCATGTAAAAACGTTCACTGTTAGTTTACTTGCTCACGCTAATTAAGGCTAATGCTGGCTAACAGAAGCTAGCGCAAGAAACGATGCTGCAAAGTATTGTTTATAGTGCATTTCTTGCCACCTTATAGCATTTGTACATTTGTATGACAGTCTATAATGCTCCCGTGAGGTTTTTCCGGACGTTTTGGTAATGATTTTCACTATAAAATCATATTTCTAAATGACAGGAAGTTGATAAACTGGCCGGAATAGCTTTGAGCTAACGATCTTTGCCGATGCATTCCATTCTAAACGTAACGTTAGTTGTTCAAAACATTACCCATCTATATAATTTGTTCCTCAACGTTATATAGACGGGTCATGTTTTGTAAACTAACGTTATGTTTAGAATGGAATGAATACATGGGTCGGGAAAGATAGTTCGCTCAAAGCTAATCCGGAAGGGCAGCTAACAGTAGCTACTGTCTGTAACTGTGATGCATTTTCTGTTTGCAGTCCAATGTTCACCAAAACACACACCCACACACGTTATAATTTGTTCCTCAACGTTATATAGACAGGTCATGTTTTGTAAACTAACGTTATGTTTAGAATGGAATGAATACATGGGTCGGGAAAGATAGTTAGCTCAAAGCTAATCCGGAAGGGCAGCTAACAGTAGCTACTGTCTGTAACTGTGATGCATTTTATGTTTGCAGTCCAATGTTCACCAAAACACACACCCACACACTTATAATTTGTTCCTCAACGTTATATAGACAGGTCATGTTTTGTAAACTAACGTTATGTTTAGAATGGAATGAATACATGGGTCGGGAAAGATAGTTAGCTCAAAGCTAATCCGGCCTGTTTAACCACTAGCTTCTGTTAGCTAATGAAGGCTAATGCTGGCTGAGCAAGGAAACTAACAGTAAACGTTTTTACATGAAATACAGCCCAAAAACCCTGCTGACAAACGTTTGCTTATTAAATACATTCTATACTATAATAATACAAACGTTTCATTGCCTCTCTGTGACGACAAAGTTGTTTAAATAAGGGGAGAAAAGTAGCTAAAACCAATGTATTTGGGGGAGCTCCAGTAGCTCACCACGTACCGCGAGTGCTATTTCAGCGCCGTGGACAACCATGCTCGTCACGGATCTGGGGCTGAGCGCGTTCGAATCCCGGACGGCAGCTGTGCCTTTCCCAGAGTGTCTTCCCCCCCATCTGAACCCTTTCAGCCTGCTTCTGTCGGTCGAACTTGACCAAGTATGAATGCGATGAAAAAGCGATAAACGCTAAAAGAACCAGCTGACTGGTCAAAGTAAAAAAAAAAAAAAAACCAATGTATTTGGATGGGACAGGAAGTACCATTCGCAACCGGAAGTCAGCCGGAAGTGCCTACTTTCAGGTTGTGCAAGTGGAGAATACGAGCGAGAGAGAGAGATGGCCAAACAAGCGCTGCTTAACAAATATTTCATGAAATCAAGCACAAGCAGGTCTAATAATAATGACAACGAAGATGAGTCTTCTGAAGTCACAGAGACCGTTGATGCCGTGGTGGCTCCCGCGGAAAAGAAACAGAAATGTTGAGCGTTCAGGCCCGAGTGGAAAGTTTAATTCTCCTGGCTGAGGTGCGACATTATAGTCTAGTAGTCTAGCCTCTATGATGTACGAGAGATAACATTGATTGAACGTAGAGCTGCCGCGGTATCGGTATTACCGCGGTATCGCTGTTACATCATGCCCACCGCAGCGTTGGGCTGAATACCGGCATCACCGCTGTTTTTTATTATATTATTATTATTACGCTCTCGTTGGGCTTGCGGCTCTGCAGATATACCCTACTTCTCTGTCGAGATTCCAAGCGACCCTATTGGGTACCAGAAAAGTCACATGAAACACTGCAGACCACTGATTGGTCAGAAGAGATACGCGTCACATGCTTGGAGCATCTTGCAGTGCTTTTACTTCCTGAATCTCAGCCATCACAACACGGCTAATAGTACGTTAGCTCCCACCGGAGACCGGAGTGGATTACCGACGCCGTCGCTCCTCAGGGAACGAGGCACAATGATTTTACTGCAACGAAATGTTATAATAAAAGCCCTTCGTTCTATACACTTGTCTGATTGAAAACTTTATTAACAGACCGCAGAATGGGTACAACTCGGCACGCTCTGAGCAAAGAAAGGAACTTAATTGAGTAACGCTTGCCTTGCTATGGTCCGGTAAATACGAACGTGTAACTATACTAACGTTAATGCCACAAATCGAATGCCTTTGTAATCATAAGTAGTAACGTTATAATAATAAGAAGAAGAAAGGGTCGGGGGGGTAACCGGCGGGCGCGCCGCTACCACCCCTGCTCGCGACACCGAGGGGAGACTTCGAATCCGTGTTTCACTTTTAATAACGAATGCGTGCATGCCGAATCCCAAACAATATTCATGCTGCAAAGTAATCCTCTAAAGATAGACATTTAGACTAGAGGCAGGCTATATGCTATAAAGAGTAGACTACTACTAAAAAAAAAAATGCATTCAAAATTTTTTATTTTTTTTTGTGTGCGTGCAGTAATACCGCGGCGGTAGGAAATATTTTGCAAATGTGTGCGGTAAGGAAAAAATCAATACCGCGGCAGCTCTAATTGAACGTACACAAAGTACACTTTATTGATTGAACCACAAAGAGCATTCCCAGTCTGCTGCTACCGTTGCGAGCCTCGCAGACGTCCACCTGTTCCAATGGGGAGATCAAAGTCGAACCAACCAGACGACCCCGTTGTTCTCGCAGGTACAAAACGGATAGGCACAACGAGAGACGGGGTGAGTGAGTGTTGACATTTTTTAATCATATGCAACTGTTGGTTGACTGCCGTGTCACATAGTAATGCATATTATTGATTGTAACTAAATGTAGGCTATAATGAAATCAACAAATGCGTTACGAGCATGTGGCTCGTCCTCTCTGCATGTGGACGACGAGCTAGCAAACGAGGCAATGTGATGATCAACTACAGTTTGCTGTGTGTGAAGTTGAACATTATGATATGTGTGACGTGTCTGATACAACGAGGTGAAGCGATGTCGACTCGAGATTCATTTGGGGGTGCGTGTGACAGCTGCTGCAGCGCAAGCCTGCGGGGCGGGAGCTTGATGCTGGATTAGCGTATCGCACTAACTTGGGAGGTGAGAGATAGTAATTTGATTCTGCAAATCAATTTCTCATTCTTCGCTTGATGTAATTAATACAAATGTCCAATATAACGGAATTCGTTAGCTCATAAAAATGTGATTATAACAGACTTCTGTTTAAAACTCTGACCGGAATTTCTCGAATATGTCCGGGGATAGAAATCTTGCAGGACACCCAGACCGGCACGAATATGTTCTAACGGAAACGCTGATCTCGGGTTTCCGATAGTTATGTTGAAAGCCACTCACGAGATTTCTCGGAATATATATATATTTTTTTTAGCGATCTGAAATCATATTGCATCACGCGAGCCTACCCGAGTATACCCGAGCGCCGCCGGCGATCATATGTGGAAAAAAGCGCCCCCTATCGTCTCCCAGATGACATAAGGGATTTTGGAATGGACTCAATGAAAATGGATGGGGAAAAAAATCCTGTACTCCACATTTTCCAGTCCACTGATCCAGCCGGGGTTACCACAGTTCATTCTGGAGCCTCTCAGCCCCGCGGAATCATGTGTACTACTGTATCACGTTGGATCCATACACTTATCGATTTTTTCGAATGGTGATCAGGAATTGGAATATACCAGTTGGATACCATCTGATGTCAGGTAAGGAATCTATGTTATCAGTGTTAGGATAATCAGACTAATTTTTATGAAGATATAGGCTGTTATGTGAAATGGGCTCTTTCGGTTTTACTGAAAAAGTCCAAGAGGAAATGAACACGGCGATTATCCGTGCGCGGCCCGAATGTGCTTGCGTGCACGTATAATATTGATCATCTAGCGTTTATTTGAAAACGATTCATAAATAGGCAGACGAATATCAACGTTCTGGAATATTCCAGTAAAAGACGATTATCATAGAATGGTCCAGAATGAACTGTTTTTTACTTTTCTAAATGCTCTGAAACGGAAATGAAGCGATAAAAAACCAATCTGCCTTGACAGCACTGACTGGAAAAGTAGTCTTTGATAAGCGACGGGCAGATTAGACACATAGCCATAATTTAAAACATAGATTAGGCAATATTAACGTTAACATTGAAGTGGACCGTGGCATCAAGGGGGTAAAAAGGAAAACCCGGCGTGGCACTCAAAGTGTTAAGGGGATGCAGACCAGAAAAAGACAGCTCTGCCGTAAACACTGGAAATAATCTCGGTTACTATGTCCACACGCAACCACTGCAACCGGGATGCGCTCAAAACTTCACCCTGGACTCCGGTTTTGAAAGACCACGGTTGCAGTGTTCCAAATACCGGGATGCGTGTGGACGAACAGTGCAACTGCGCACATTAAATCACGGTTACATAACACCCCGCGTTCGTGTGGACAGGGCCTCAGTAAACCAACCAACCCAGAGGATCTCTCTCTGACACCTCAGTAAACCAACCAATCCAGAGGCCGTCTCTCTCTGGCACCTCAGTAAACCAACCAATCCAGAGGATCTCTCTCTGACACCTCAGTAAACCAACCAATCCAGAGGCCGTCTCTCTCTGGCACCTCAGTAAACCAACCAATCCAGAGGATGTCATTAGACAGGTTGAGAATTATTTTCCACACAAAGAGAAGAAAAAGCAGGCTGGAAGTCCTGTCACACTCGTTTAAAGATTTCTCTTTTGAAGATGTGAAACACCCTGGGAGGTTTGTGTACTTTTACCGAAGTTGATGGGGGGGGGAATATAAAGGAGGCATTTTAAGTGAAGATCCATCATTTAATAAATATAAAAACTATGGTGGGAGACCAAGCCTCGGGCACACAAACACACATTAACGACACACACAAACACACACACACCTCTCCAATGACCCTAGAGAATAGAGTGTGAATGTACCTGTGTGTGTGTGTGTGTGTGTGTGTGTGTGTGTGTGTGTGTGTGTGTGTGTGTGTGTGTGTGTGTGTGTGTGTGTGTGTGCCAGGAGTCATGTAGGTAATTGAATTTGAGTTCAAAGAGGAGATGGTGAAAGTCTGACTGACCTGGAGCTATGCTGTTGTTATTTACACATACACACACAGAGACACACGCACGCACACACACACACACACACACACACACACACACATGCGGGTGCACGCACACACAGACACACCTCTAAGACACCTTATTTAGACACACATGGCTCCTGTATCACCGCTATGCACAAATTGAATTCTACAATGAAAGGAAGAGAGGAGAGGAGAGAAGAAGAGAGGAGGGGGAGGAGAGGAGAGGAGATGGGAAGAGAGGAGGGGGAGGAGAGAGAAGAGGAAAGGCAAGGAGAGGAAGAGAAGAGAAGAGAAGAGAAGAGAGAGAGGAGGATGGGAGGAGAGGAGAAGAGAGAGGAGAGGAGAGGAGAGGAGAGAAGAGGAGACGAGAGGAGAGGAGAGGAGAGGAGAGGAGAGGAGAGGAGAAGAGAAGAGAAGAGAAGAGAAGAGAGGAGAGGAGAGGAGAGGAGAGGAGAGGAGAGGAGAGGAGAGGAGAGGAGAGGAGAGACCAGAGGAGAGACCAGAGGAGAGGAGAGGAGAAGAGAGGAGAGGAGAGCAGAAGAGAGGAGAGAGAAGAGGGGAGAGAAGAGGAGAAGAGAGAGGAGAGGAGAAGAGAAGAGAAGAGAGGAGAGAAGAAGAGAGAGGAGAGGAGAGGAGAGGAGAGGAGAGGAGAGGAGAGGAGAGGAGAGGAGAGGAGAGGAGAAGAGAGGAGAGGAGAAGAGAGGAGAGCAGACAAGAGGGGAGAGAAGAGGAGAAGAGAGAAGAGAGGAGAAGATAAGAGAGGGTTTCAGGATGTGGAGTCAGTCTCACCTGTACTGATGTGGTTGTCGTGTTTATTGTCATCAGCAACAGCATCGTCTGACAGCTGTTCCTCTACAGACGACCCTTCCTTCTCCATCGCATCCCTCTCCTCTTCCTCCATCATCCCTCCATCCTGTTGGAGCCGCTCTAACAGGCCTGGGAGAGAGATGAGAGGAGCAATATTCTTTATTTCTCTTCACATCAAATCTAAAATGATATCGATGATATTATAGAACATATACACTGGAGACAGTTTCAAAGTAACAACAATAATATTCTAAACAGACTGAACAATTTATTTCCTGGTGCAGTGTTTGCTAATGCAATAGTTAACAGGAAATACATTTGGTTCCAAACTATACGTAATAGAAGAAATATATGTAATAGACGTAATATATGTAATAGTAAATATAATTATATGTAATATACAGTTTGAAATATATGTAATGAATGTAATAGATGTAATAGATGCTCAAACAAAATCCCACAAAGTCAGTCACTAATTCATTGTCAGTGGACCAAATTCACTTTACTTAATGATGTCACAAAGTCAAGTCTTGATGCTCTGAGTTCCAGCTCAGGGAGACCGTTTACATATTGACTGTCTCAGATCATGTGAATAGATTTAGTTTTAGGTTCTTCTCTAAACATCGGATGGCCCGACCACGGACCACGCACGCTGCGGCACTTTGCCCTCGTCTGCCAACTTCGGGCTGCGTTTTTCCCGATCAACCAATACATTGTTGGAAAGTAAAATTTGACACTGTTCGATCGACACCATACTCTACCTATTGTGTGCTTCCAGTCTCGGGTTACAAGACCAAACAACCGACGAGCGCCATTTGACAAGCCTTCAGACAAGTGACCCCGTCCGGTTTGGCCTGGGCCTGAACGGACCAGTCACCTCTGATGGTGAAAATGATTGACCACCTTCGTAGCCAATGAAATTCCGGAGCCAACGGTACCCCACGCAAGGGCTGATTGCAACCACAAGGGGGGGAGAAAAAGACCAACAAGTTCTTTGTTTTGACTCGCACGTCTGAATGAATGGGAGCGGATGCCCATTTTGGTCATGACGAATTATTGCCGGTACACACATTACAAAAACATGTGTAAAACACAAATTTTCGGTGGGATTGTTATCCACTTTGGACCTGTACTAGATAAGACTACCTCTCAGCTGGAACTCAAAAACAGGCATCTGGCAACAAGTAAACAAAAACGTGAGTAAACAAAACTTTTACTTCAGTGTGTTCAGACCTCTCCTCTGTAACTCTATTACATTAGCACTCAGATTCCTGTTGTGGAAGAACGTTCAGAATATTTCCTTTCAAAAGAGACCAGACTCATGCATGTGCTATAAGCGGTTCAAGAATAAATTGCAAATTATGTTGGGTATGCAATCGTCAGGTGTGTTATGCAAAACTAGACCAATTTTTTGCCTGATGGATAAGGGGTTAACGCCACGCAGCATTCCTGGAGCCGCCGCCACACGGTGTTTCAGTCTCATCCTGGGAGCCTGAGGTCAGCAAGGATTACAACCATCAATTATTCCCTTAAAATAACAGCTCCTGAGGCTCCTTTAAAAATATATTTATTAATTTCTTATCTGTCCCTCCCCTTTACAACGTTGGTACTGCGTTTACACAGCCTCTGGGAGGTTCAACAATCTCACAAGTCTCTCTCTCTCGTTTGATTAATTTCCTCATTCCTCCCTGTGCGATGCCGCGCCCCGCTGATAGGTGGGAGGGCGTATTAGCATTAACTGTGTTTTCTTTGAATCAGTACGAGGTTGGAGGTCACCTGAGGGGTGGCGTTAGTACTTTTCATCCGGATTGAACTCTTTTTCTGTATTTTGTACTTATTTTGTATTTAGGTGGGAAATTCCGACATCCTACTAGGAAAAGGTGTCAACTCAGAGTTCCTAGTGACAAACTCTGGTCGCTAGTCTGGGTTAGCTAGTCTGGGTTAACTAGTCTGGGTTAACTAGTCTGGGTTAACTAGTATGGGTTAACTAGTCTGGGTTAGCTAGTCTGGGTTAACTAGTCTGGGTAACTTGTCTGGGTTAGCTAGTATGGGTTAGCTTGTCTGGGTTAACTAGTCTGGGTTAGTTAGTATGGGTTAGCTAGTCTGGGTTAACTAGTCTGGGTTAGCTAGTCTGTGTTAACTAGTCTGGGTTAGCTAGTCTGGGTTAGCTAGTATTGGTTAGCTAGTCTGGGTTAGCTAGTCTGGGTTAACTAGTATGGGTTAGCTAGTCTGGGTTAGCTAGTATGGGTTAACTAGTCTGGGTTAGTTAGTATAGGTTAACTAGTCTGGGTTAACTAGTCTGGGTTAACTTGTCTGGGTTAACAAGTCTGGGTTAACTAGTATGGGTTAGCTAGTCTGGGTTAGCTAAAGAAGTCTGTGAGCTGCTACATACATGCCAGGACAGCAGTCCTGAGCACCGTGGGAAGAAATTATACTCTATTATTCTATATAATATTGAATACAATATTTCATCTTTGTTTCATCTTTTCGTCATCTTTCGGTGTTTGATCCTCACTTGTTTTTCTGGCTGAGTGTTCTGCCACATATCATGTCACCTACATGGCACTCTGTCAAGCACACACACACACACACACACACACACACACACACACACACACACACACACACACACACACACACACACACACACACACACACACACACACACACGCACACAAAAATGTAAAGTAGGCTGTGTTAAAATATGCAGGGTTGAGGGGAGAGAGTGCTAATTTCATGCTTGGATTTGTCTCTGCTGAGAGAGAGAGCTGCCATGTGTCTGACTGGTGATAGCAGCTATTCCACTATCTACACACTACACACGAGAGAGAGAGAGAGAGAGAGAGAGAGAGAGAGAGAGAGAGAGAGAGAGAGAGAGAGAGAGAGAGAGAGAGAGAGAGAGAGAGAGAGAGAGAGAGAGAGAGAGAGAGAGAGAGAGAGAGAAAGAGAGAAAGAGAGAAAGAGAGAGAAGGAGAGAGAGAGGGAGAGAGAGAGAGAGAGGGGGGGGAGAGGGAGAGAGAGATAGAGACAGGGAGAGGGAGAGAAAGAGAGAGAGGGGGGAGACAGAGAGCGAGGCAGGGAAAGAGAATAAGAGATAGATAGAGGGAGATAGACAAGGGGGAGAGAGAGAGACACACACACACAAAGAGACAGAGAGAGAAAGAGAGAGAATGAGAGAGATACATAAATATAAAGATAGAGAGAGAAAATTAGACATAGAGAGAGAAAAAGAGAGAGAGGGAGAAGAGAGACAGAGAGGAGAGAAAAAGAGATAGAGACATATAAAGAGAGACAGAGAGGGTGGTGAGTGAGAGAAAGGAGTGGAGTGGAGACACAGTGTGTAGTCAGTATGCACCAATATCCTCTCCTCTCTTCTCTTCTCTCTACTCCCCTCCTCTTCTCCTCTCTCCTCTTCTATCTCCTCTCTTCTCTTCTCTCTACTCTCCTCTTCTCCTCTCCTCTCTCCTCTTGTCTCCTCTTCCCTCCTCTCTTCTCATATCCTCCTCTTCTCCTCTCCTCCTCTTCTCTCTCCTCCTCTATTCGCTTCTACTCCTCTCCTAGGCATCTCCTTTCATTGTAGAATAAAATGTGTGCATAGCGGTGCCGGTGATACAGAAGCCAGGTGTGTCTATATAAGGCGTCTCAGAGGTGTGTGTGTGTGTGTCATTGAGCCTTTCTTTTCTAATTGACAGTATGCATAGTAGTAGTTAGGTGGATACGTTGTAATACTGTGACAATATAATTGACTGTAGAGATAGTATAGTTAGTCTCTAGCCGTGGTGGAAAGTAACAAAGTACTGTACTTAAGAACAATTTCAAGCTACTTGTAGTATTTTCATTTTCAACTTTTACTTTGAAGAACAATATTTTGTATGAAGATTATGTACTTTCACATTTGAAGCCTGTCAACTTCAAGAGGACGTAATAAGAGCAGCATAACTGGACCACACACTACTTTACTTACTTACTTACTTAAGCCTTTGCACTCCCTGCGGAGCATAGGCCACTGACGATTTCTTTCCATGTTGCGCGGTTTTTGGCCTCCCGAACGATGTTGTGCCATCCCAGTCCAGCCTCTTTCATTTCCCCTTCCCAAGAACGGCACCAGGTGTTTCGAGGCCTGCCGCGTTTCCTCTTTCCAGGTGGGTTCCATCGTAGGGCTTGCCGGGTGATGTTTGTGTCTTCCTTTCTCAGGGTATGGCCTATCCACATCCACTTTCTCTTCTTTATTTCTTCTGGCGGGGGTAGTTGTTTTGTGCGCTCCCACAGGTCCAGATTTGTAATGACATTTGGCCATCTCACTCTTAGAATGCGGCGGAGGCAGGAATTTATGAAGGACTGTACTTTCTGCTTCAGCCCTACGGTTGTCTTCCAGGTCTCCGAGCCATACAGGAGGACTGATTTAACATTGGAGTTAAAGATCCTCAGCTTTGTGTTGGTTTTTATTTCGCGAGACCTCCATACTCGACCAAGTAGGTTGTATGCCGTTCTTGCTTTTCCGATTCGCACTCTGATGTCTTCTTCTGTGCCACCCGCTGTATCTACTACGCTCCCAAGGTAGGTAAAGGAGTTTGTTTCTTCGATGGCCTCTCCCTCTAGTTCAATGTTTTGCTGGCACTTTGTGTTGATCTTCATAATCTTGGTTTTTACCCTATTGATCTTCATTCCTAGAGTTGAGTCTGTTTCCTTTAGTTTGTTGGTCTTTTGTTGCATTTGCTGGTGACTGTGTGATAAGAGAGCTAGGTCATCTGCAAAATCGAGGTCTTCAAGCTGGTGCATCAGTGTCCACTGGATGCCGTTTCTGGCTCCTTCTGTTGTCTTCTTCATGGTCCAATCAATGGCCAGCAGGAACAAGAAGGGGGACAGCAGGCAGCCTTGTCTCACTCCGGTCTTTATCTCGAACGGGTTTGAGGGCTCCCCTCTGTGCAGTACCCTACTTGTCATCCCGTCATATGATCCTCTGATGATGTTGATGTACTTCGGTGGGATTCCATAGTGCTCCATCAGGTGCCACAGACTGTTCCTATCTAGACTGTCAAAGGCCTGTTCGAAATCGATGAAGTTGATGTATAAAGAGCTGTTCCATTCCAGGGACTGTTCGATGATGATCCTCAGTGTGGCGATCTGGTCTATGCATGACCTTTCTTTCCGGAATCCTGCTTGATGGTCTCTGAGGAGCATGTCAACGGCAGTCTTCATCCTATCTAGAATTATCCGGTTGAAGACTTTGCTGGCGGTTGAAAGTAGCATGATCCCCCGGTAGTTCTTGCATAGTGCAAGGTCCCCTTTCTTTGGTATCTTCACTATGTAGCCTTCTTTCCAATCCTTGGGTATCCTTTCTTCTTGCCAAATTTTCCTCATGAGGGGATGGAGTGCTTTGATGCTTGTAGTGATGTCGGTCTTGAATGCTTCACTCGGAATGGTGTCTGGTCCTGCTGCTTTCCCATCTCTCAATTGTGATATTGCTTTCCTAGTTTCTTCTTTTGTTGGGGGGGTCATTTTCAGTGGGAGTGTGTCTGTTGCTGCTTGTATATCTGCTGGGATGCTCGCTGGTGCTCTGTTGAGCAGCTCTGTGAAATGTTCTACCCATCTCCTTGTTTGTTCTTCCTTTGTGGATAGTGTGTTTCCTGCCTTGTCTTTTATGGGCTTCTCTGATCTCATCCTTCTCCCCGAGAGCTTCCTGGTGATGTTGTATACCTCTCTCATGTTTCTCTGTCCCGCTGCTTCTTCTGCTTGTGTAGCAAGCTCTTCATAGTAGCATCTCTTGTCCGCCCTGACCTTTTTCTTTATTTCTTTATGTATCCTGTTGTATTCCTTTGTGTGCTTCTCCTTGGCTGCTCTCGTCCTGGCATTGTTGAGGTGGTCCTTTGCCTTTTTCCTCTCCTCCATGCTGTCCAATGTTCTTTGGGTGATCCACATTTTGTTTTCTTTCTTTCTTCTTCCCAGACTCTCCTCGCAGGTTGTTTGCCACACGTTTTTGATCTTCTCCCAGCTTTCGTCGATTTCTTCTTCCCCACTGCCCATTTCAGCCAGGGCCTGGAACTTGTTCCTCAGTGTGATCTGGAAGTGCTTCTGGTGTAGTTTTTCTTCCAGTTTCTTGGTGTCATACTTTGTTATTCTGTTTCCTGGGGTCCCCCTTTTCAGCTTCAGTTGTACCTTTGCTATGACTAAGTGGTGGTCTGATCCCACATCTGCACCTCTCTTTGTTCGCACATCGAGCAGAGATCGTCTGAACTGCTTCCTGATGCATATGTGATCGATTTGGTTGCATGTTTTCTGATCAGGGGACACCCATGTGTGAGTTTCTTTATGTGGGAAAAAGGTTCCGCCAATTACCAGGCTGTTGTCTGCACAGAAGTCCAAAAACATCTGGCCATTTTCGTTTCTGCAGCCCACTCCTTGCTGTCCCATGACTGGTACGTATCCGTTGTTTTCTTTTCCCACTTTGGCGTTCATGTCGCCCATCAGTATAACCACCTCCCTTTCCGTTGCTTTGAGTAGTGTGTTCTGTAGTTTTCCATAGAACTCCTCCTTTGACTCTTCTGTGGCATCGTTGGTTGGTGCGTATGCCACAATGATCCTGAGTGTGATTCTTGGATGAGACGTTCTGAACTTTGCTGTGATGAGTCTAGAGGAGACTGGTTCCCATCCAATGAGAGCCTTCTCCGCCTGTGTTGAGAGCATGATGCCTACCCCCTGCGTGTGTGGGGCGCCTTCTTCTTCATGTCCAGAGTACAGTATCTGTTTTCCGGATGCTAATCTGCTCTCTCCTGAACCTATCCATCTTGTTTCATTTAAACCTAGTATGTGTAAGCCGTAACTTTGCATCTCCTTTGCGATGTTGTCAGCTTTCCCTGCTTCGTACATGGTGCGCACGTTCCATGTTCCTATCTTTGTAGGTTTCCTGGTTGGGAGGACATTCGATCTCCTAGCTTCCCAGAGGCTTTGGCTAGCAGACGTCATATTTTCCATTTCGGATCCACCACCGGGAGACCTTGCTCTCAAGTTATCTGTCAGTGTTTTCGTAATCAAAAGTTAACCTCTGAGCGGGGGATTGGCCTACCCAGAGGTGCTTTTTTGTCAGGGTAGTGCTCCCTTAGCCCTTTGCCCTCTCAGGCCCACCGGGCAGTGGTTGAACCATTCTTCGTCTGTTCCCTCACCTGTGACCAGTTTGCCATGGGTGACCCTACCAGGAGCACTAGGCTCCAGACAACATAGCTCTCAGGATCCTAAGGACACGCAAACCTCTCCACCGCGATAAGGTGATGGTTCCAGGAGAACTACTTTAACATAACCTTTAATCAGAGCAGCATAACTGGACCACATACCGCTTTAACATAACCTTTAGAGTTCAATGGATTGAGGTGTGAATGCTCCCAAGCACTGGAATACACATAAACCTTATGTAGAATGCATACTTTTACTTTAGATACTTAGGTACATTCAATAGAAAATACTTTTCTACTTTTACTTAAGTAGAATTTGAATGGAGGACTTTTACTTTTACCAGGGTACACATCTATCTGGGTATTTCTACTTTTACTTAAGTAAAGGAACTGTGTACTTCCTTCACCACTGGTCGCTAGTGCAGTAACCTAGGAGAGGAGAGGCGGGGAGCGTGCTGTGCTCCAAAGGCACACATACACAATAAATATAATTAATTTCACATGCATAACTCATGATGATGATTTAAGACAAGCAGCAAGTTTTCTCTAGGCTTTTGAAAATGTAGGGGAGACCTTGCTCTCATGGAGCAGCCGAGATACGAGTAAACATTTTTTTTTTTTTAATGCCAGCCTTTTTCTTTCTCTCTTCTGACGCACAACTTTTAAAATATAGTTCCTAATATTTCTGTGGGTCCAGACAAAGAGACAGGGCAGTCCTACAGGTCTTACAGAGGTCTTTTTACGTCAACGTCACTCCTGCAGGTAGTTTAGTAACAGATGCACTCACTCCAAAAACAAACTCCAAAGAATAATCAATAAATCTTCCGAAATAATCCGCACCCCCCTCCCATCTCTCGAATCACTCCACCGCCAAAGCACAATAAGAACAAGAAGAGCTAGAAAAATTATCTCTGACCCCACTCACCCAGCACACCACATCTTCCAGCTGCTGCCCTCCGGGAGGCGCTACAGATCCCTGACCACCAAAACATCCCGCTTTAAAAACAGCTTCTTCCCCACTGCCATGACACTGAACTCCCTGTAATGTATTTATGTATTTAACTGCATGTAGTATGTACGTATTGTAAGTGATGTTATATGTTCTATGTTCTATGTTGGAACAATGCTGTAACAATGCTGCACTGAAAACAAATTCCACCAGCCTGGCTGGGTGGTCATTAAAGAATCTAATCTAATCTAATCTTGGTGGAGCGCCCTACATCAATGGAGCTCATAGTGTAATTTCTTTTTATAATATTATTATGTATATTATTCATATTAATATCTGTGTAATACAAATATGTGTGTCCATCTCATTATCCATGCTTTCCACAATTCATATTCTGATTTGGGCTCATCCCTATTAGGTGGATAGATTGTAATACTGTGACAGTAAAAATAGTGGTAGTTCTGTAGTTCATTACATTTGTACAGCGCATAATAGCAGAGATAATAGGGACGTTTCATAAGCAGAGCCTTTTCTTTTACTTTCAACTTTTTAGAAATGTGTTCCACAGGGGTTTAAAAATATATTAACTAACCATATTCTTTATAAGAATTTATATGTATTTATAAGATTCTACAGTTTCAATTTGAGACCCCTGGTGTGTATGGATACTAATATTAGGAGTATTGCTCTCCTAACAAGACTTTGAAAATGAAATAGATTATACCATGACTGTGGTATGATTCTAAACTTATTCTGATAAATATCTCCACTAGATTCATGTTTACATTACTAGATTCTCTCTCTCTCTCTCTCTCTCTCTCTCTCTCTCTCTCTCTCTCTCTCTCTCTCTCTCTCTCTTTATATATATGTGTCTGTGTGTGTGTCTCTCTCTTTCTCTGTGTGTGTCTCTCTCTATCTGTGTATGTGCCTCTCTCTTTGTGTGTGTGTGTGTGTGTGTGTGTGTGTGTGTGAGTGTGTGTGTGTTTGTGTATGTCTATGTGTGTGTGTGTGTGTTTGTCTCTCTCTATCTGTGTGTGTGTGTGTGTGTGTGTGTGTGTGTGTGTGTGTGTGTGTGTGTGTGTGTGTGTGTGTGTGTGTGTGTGTGTGTGTGTCTCTGTGAGTGTGTTTTGAGTTTCAAAGTTCAAGTTTTGTTAAATTTCTCACATATAAAGTACATTACAGTGAAATGCTTTTTTTTTGTTCTGTATGAGCCCACTGAGCATGTGCTTCATGTGTGTGTGTCTCTCTCTCTCTCTCTCTCTCTCTCTCTCTTTCTCTGAATCTTCTAAGTTCAGCTGGTATATTAGTTTATATTAACATAATCCTATGGCATTCTCTATCCCCCCTCTCCCTCTCACTGTCTCTCTATCTCCCTCCACTTCTCTCTCTTACTCTGTCTCTCCATCTCTCTTCCTTATTGTTTATTCAGCTGGTTTTAAATGAGATTAACCAAAGCGATTACACACTGATCACTGAATGAATGGAGCTCAAATACTCTCCACACACACACACAGTGAAATTCCCCAGTACAATGATTAGCGTGTGTAAGTGATCATGGTGTTTAAAGCTGGTGAGGAGAAAACAGGACAATACCAGTCTTAGTAATGCTTCAGGGATTGAGGTCAAATATGTGTAAACGCTTTAAAGAGAGAGCCACGATACAATGTATCTGAGAAGACGTGGATCACACATCCATGTTATTGGTATCATTTATTTCTGTGCTGTCTTTTCAGCTATAGTGCATGGTGGTTTATAAGTGTTTCCATACACAAAGTGAATAGAATACACAATAGAAACACCACAATGACATTAAAACACTGTGAGCTGGCTTATATAAACCTGTTCTTATATACCATATAGCCTTAGATAACCTAGCCTTAACCCCAACCTTAACCCTTACCTTAACTCTAACCTTAACCCTTACCCTAAGCCTTACCTTAACCCTTATCTTAACCCGTACATTAAGTAAGTAAGTAAACTTTATTTTTATAGCACCTTTCTCAGAACAGAGTGCTTCACAGCATTTTAAAACATCAGTAAAAATACAAGAAATAAAACATGTGAAGAGAAGAAAAAACATTAAAATGAGCTAAAACAACAGAATAGACAATACAAAACTAAAAACTAAAAGACATAAACAGAAAGAAACAGCTATGGGTGTTTAAAAAGCCTGCCTGTAGAAGCAAGTTTGTAGCTGCCTTTTTAAAAATGAGCTCTGAGGGAGTGGTTTTCAGGTTTATGGGGAGGGCGTTCCAGAGCCTTGGGGCAGTCACTGCAAAAGCTCGGCCCCCTTTGGTTTTGAGTCTGGTCCTGGGCACCATTTAACCCTTACTTTAACCCTTACAGTAACCTATACCTTAACCCTAACCTTAACCCTTACCTAAACCCTTACCTTAACCCTTATCTTAACCTCACTAGAGAGACTGCAACTTGTTCCTGTTCGCGGACGACTCATTTGCCGAATGTCTTCCCCTGCTCTCTCTCCCGTTTCACCCTACATCTGTCGGTCATACTTGACCAGAAAAGCGATAAACGCTAAAAAATGAAGTTTAAAAAAAAAAGAAAAAGCCCTCAGCTCTGAACTCAGCAAAATCTGCACTTGGCTCGCTGATAACAAAATATATTACACCTGGGTAAAACAGAGTCCATTCTCTTTGGATCAAATAACAAACTCAGCAAGGCCAACGGCTTCTCTGTTACAGTGGGTGACAATATTGTCACAAGGAAAGATGAAATGACATGAGCTCCATCCTAGAGGCAAATATTTCCTGTGACAAAATGGCAACCAATGTAATAAAAAAAGTCAGCCAACAAACAAGATTCTTGTACCGGATCTCCTCTCTGGTAAACAAGAATACCTTGAAGACTCTAACAGGAGCACTCATTCAATGGTACTATGACTATGCTTGCACCGCATGGTACCAAAGCACCTCAAAGGCACTAAAAACAAGACTACAAACATCACAAAACAAACTGGTCAGACTACTGCTTGACCTTACTCCTAAAACCCACCTCACCCCTGCCCATTTTGACATCCTAGGATGGCTTAGAGTAGACGACAGAGTACAGCAACTTGCAATGGGCCTGGTCTACAAGATACACTACACCACTAACATACCCATGTACATGTTGAAATACTTCCCAAAGGTCAGTGAATTCCACGACCACAACACCAGAGGGAGTTCCACAAATCATGTTCAACCCAGATTCGGTTCAAACAAGGGACTAAACACGTTTTGCAATTATGCCACAATAATGTGGAATGGCCTACCCACACCCGTAAAATAATGTGATTCCCTACCCACCTTCAAAACCGCCCTCAAAGAGCACCTACTGGAGGCTGCGATTCTAAACTGGCCCCGGTAAATGTCCAAACCCCCCAACCACCCACCGACCCAACCCCCTCCAATGTACAGTTTCTTCCCCCTCGAATGAATATATTTTCTTTTAGGATCTCTGTCGCTTAAACTGTACTGTATATTTGTATGTCGTGTATGTCATAAATGTCATGATATATATCTGTATATCTGTATGTCGTGTATGTCATAAATGTCATGATGAATTGAAAATGGGGGACCCTGATGTAAACAAGACAAAGGTCTTTCTCTAGTCTGCATCCCCTTAACAATTGTGTGTATTGAGCCATACTGTATTGTACCCATTCTGCAATCTGTTAATAAAGTTTTCAATAGGGATGCCCCGATCACGTTTTTTGCCACCGATACCGATCACTGATCGTCTATGAGCCATATCGGCCGATACCGATAGTTTTTGGTTTAAATTTTTTTTAACTAAATGTATATATACTTTTTTTTTTATATATAAAATATATATATTATATAATTATACTTGTAGTTGTATTATCTGCGAGACATCGCCACCACGCAACAAGTCAAAATGCTCGCTATCTGCATTCTGCAAACAGCTCTACTGTCTGTGTGTATACTCTGCTTTGTTCATGCCCTCAGCGTCCCCAGTCAGAGCGATAGTTCAACAGGGTCTGAAACGTGTTATGAAGCATGATAGCTAATTAGCCAATGTTCAGCTGCAAAAACAAATAATGTCAATTATGTTATAAGACATTGATATCAGGAGCTATCTGTAGCTACTGCTAGCCGGCTAGATGGCGTTAGACAATGCATCATGTATTAAAATAAAGTGAACTATTTAGTTTACTGGGTCATCTCGTTAAAACTAACGTGAGCTAACGTGAGCTACCTATGCTAACGGAGGTCTCATGCTGACGCATCCCTATCATTCTTAAACTGAAATGTGCATTTGTTGATATCAGGAGCTATCAGTAGCTAGCCAGTTAGACAATGCATCATGTATTAAACTAAAGTGAATAGTTGACTGTGTAGTTTTGTTTAAACAGTAACGTTAGCTCGGTAGCTATTAACGTTAGCTCACGAGCGATAGCTAGTTAGCCAACGCTAGCCAGCCCAGCACTTGCGAAAACGAATACCAAACTGATGATATCAGACGTTGATATCAGGAGCTATCAGTAGCTAGATAACATTAGACAACGCCTCATGTATTAAACAAAAGTGAATAGATGACTGGGCCATTTTGTTTAATGCTTATGTTGAAAGAGGAGCTCTGCGGTGCTCATGCAGTCGAGTCTTGCCGAAGGGTTTGTTGACATGAGATGGGTCTGGGAGGGGGAGGAGGAGGAGGGGCAATACGTGCAGCAGCAGCTGTGTGGCTGTGAGAGAAGAGCGAGTGAGAACTCTGCAGAGAATTGGATCATGTTTTCCGTGTCATCGATCGGTTTTCACGATTGGCGAAAATAAAGCATTATCGGAATTCACCAATCTCATATTTATACTGAATATCGGCCGATACCGATCACTGGCCGATCGATCGGGGCATCCCTAGTTTTCAATCAATCAATCAATCAATCAATCAATCAATCAATCAATGTTACACCTAATCCTAATCTAAAACAGATCACTTGCTGAAATACAATGAACACATGTAACTGGCCTCTGACACTCGTCATTTCTGATACATTGTACTTACAACTTACAACTAGGGATGTCCGATATTATCGGCCTACCAATATTATCGGCCGATATCGGCGTTAAAATGTGATATCGGAAAATATCGGTATCGGTTTTCAATTTTTTTTTTTTTTTTTTTTACATTTCTCTAACCTTTATTTACCCAGGCAAGCGAGTAAGAACAAATTCTGATTTTATTTATTGTCAAAAGTATGCATAATGTTGTGTTAATTCCACAACAAGAGATATGTAAGGGATAATGTATAGCTACGAGGTCATTGTCGCAAAATAATTGACCGACACGTAGTTTAAAATACCGAGCCGCTTCGGCGAGGTGTTTTAAACGTCAGTGAAGGTCAATTATTTTGCGACAATGACAGAGTAAAGCTATACATTATCCCGCTTATTACATGGCTAACTTACTAACAATATACCTAATTCATTTGACAAATCGCAGTTGTTCTGTGGCTCTGTCAGCCCAAATAAAGTGATTATTATTATCGCGGGCAGCCTCTGTTCTGGCTCCGCTGTAATACACACACTCCGCTGTCAGTGCAGTCGCGGCAGGTGTGTCTGATTTGCTGCACTATACATTATCCCGCTTATTACATGGCTATCTTACTAACAATATACCTAATTCATTTTACATCGACTCGCAACACTGGTTCTGGCTGCGTTCTGGCTCCGCTCGTCGCTCCGCCCCCTGTCATCGCCGGCAGCAGAACACCGGCAGTGTCTAATTGCACTGAAACAGGAGTGTGTGTCAGTGGGCTTGATTGCGAACAGCTGCGCACAGCGGTCATTATTGAAAAAACAGCGGTCATTATTGAAAAATAATGACCGCTGTCGGGGGGCTATTGACCAATCACAAGCAAGCATTTCGGCGAATGTGAAAACGCCATGTAATAAGTAATGTTAATTACCTGAAATTATTTCTCAACACTACAAGAGATCAGTGAAATGATGGCCTGTAGCGCCTACAAGTCAATATCATGCCAGGCTGTTTAAATGGGACCTGGGTTAAAAAAAATTAAAAAAAAAGAACGGCACACAGGTCCACAGCATCATGAAGCACTGGCAGTTTTTTTTGGCTGTATCATCGAACCCTACATGGAGCTAGTGACACGAATAAACTACAGGCTGATCGCTCTCTCTATATTTCTATCTTTCTAACATTTATTTGTATAGATGCTGTAAACGTTGTTTAGTTGTTGCACGGTATAGGTACATAGTATTAATTAAAGAGCGTTGTTATTGTGTCTGTGCGGGCAGTCTGTGCTGGTCGGCGGGCTGACGCTGAGTTGGAATTTGCCAAACTCACTAGGAAACATGGTTTTAAAGTTGCGCCTGATTTTCCTTGTTCAGTGGAAGATTGCAGTTTGGCAGTCGGAAAAGTTGTTGGTCATGGCAGCATTAAATCGGCTGCTAGAATGAATGGTGCGGTGGTGATTTTTGTGGATAGCGTTGATAAAGTGAATAGAGTGGTTGAAGCATGTGTTATCGATGACAGGTTTGTCTTGGTATCGCCACTCAACACACCATCAACGAGATTAACGGTATCAAACATTCCACCATTTATTAGCGATGATTTTTTTGTGAAAGAATTGTCGCGGTATGGGAAGTTAGTTTTGCCAATTAGGAAACTAACGTCAGGCTGCAAGTCACGGCTATTGAGATATGAGTCGTTTCACACAAGCGACAAGTGAACATGATCATGAATAAAAAAGACGAGAAACTGAATGTAGTTAGTCAGGCATTTTATGCAAAATGTGCATAAAAGGGGTTAAAGAGTGTACATGGGTTGAGTTTAACTTTAGATGCATCGTTGTTTTTAAACAGACTATTTTTAAGACTGTGAATGACTCCAACATTTTGGGAAATTAGCTTATTTGCCATCTTCCCTGGAGTTAGACAAGAAGATACATACCTGTTTTCTTCTCTGTGCATGCAGTAGGAGTAGGAAGACACGCACCGTTAGCCTAGCTTAGCGTCAGTCATTGGAAGTAGGTTCCTCCATTAGCCTAGTTCCCAACGTCTTCCTACTCCTACTGCATGCACAGAGAAGAAAAAGGTATGCATCTTCTTGTCTAACTCCAGGGTTCCCAAAATGTTGGAGTGTTAAGATACATACCTTTTTCTTCTCTGTGCATGCAGTAGGAGTAGGAAGACGCACACTGTTAGCCTAGCTTAGCGTCAGTCACTGGAAGTAGGTTCCTCCATTAGCCTAGTTCCCAACGTCTTCCTACTCCTTCTGCATGCACAGAGAAGAAAAATGTATGTATCTTCTCGTCTAACTCCAGGGTAGATGGCAAATAAGCTAATTTCCCAAAATGTTGTGTGTTGAGTGTTCCATTAACATAATATGTTAAAACATGCACCCAACAGAAAACAGCCACACATACACACACAGATACAGTGTCGATCGGGGTAGAAATACATATCAGACCAACGATCAAATTTATATATAATGTTCTTACCTTGTATCTGATGTAATGCAAAAAGATTAATCCAAATCCTGATCGCCATTCCAAATATTGATCGCGTTTATTGATCCAACGTTATAGTCCAAAACACATAATCCAGCTGCTCCCAGCCTCCCCAGTCAATGTGGTAACACGATACTGCATTTGCCCGAGAAGGGAAACCCGGAGTGGAGTTTCTTTTCTGATGCACATCTCCAGCCAATCCAATCCAATGATGTGCAATACCATCCGGGGGACGATAGGCGGCGGTATTTGCCCTTTTGCGAGCTCAGACCCATTCCCAACGATGACATCATGTTGGATGGATGAAAATGAATGGATATCGCTAATAAAAGAAATAACGATTAAAACCTGACTATACTCGTGATTGGCACGCAAGCGATGGAGAGTTAACCTGACTATCATCGTGATTGGCACATAATGGGTTAACATTCACAGTTAACATATCCTTTTTAAACTGTTACACTGTACAACGTCACTGTTTTGGCTCCTGGAGGAGCCTTTAATCCAGGGTTCAAGGTTGAACATTCAAGGCAACAGCAGGACTGGCCTACATCAGAGACTGTGCTCAGCTGAGACTGTGAAACTGAAGCACATAGTGGATGTGGCAGGTCCAAGACTTCATGACACAGAGGCTTGAGGTCAAGCCGGCACACCAGAGACATTCTGAATGCTTGGCTAAATAGACTCACGAGCGAAGAAGTGGACATATTACATGCTTTGGGGACTGAGGTGCCTGATGATAATAGGGATCCTTTCCCTCAGCTGGGGCTTGAAGTTCAAGTTTCTTTAATAGTTGTCATACAGAAGTACAGAATACTTTTATACAAAATGCTTCTTACTGTTACGCTCCAGAGACTGTGCAAGACAAGATAAGTATGAAATAAAATAACATAGTATAGCATGTAAATTATAAGTAAAAAAAATGAGGTCACAGTGTTCAGTATAGACATATGTACAATGTTCGATGCAGAATAGACGTAACTGAGTTACCATATAATATACAATACTGTGTAGTGTACTAATATACAATACTATATAGTGCAAGGCAGAAATAGGATGAGGTGCAATTTAGGTACAATTTACAGTAGGTGTACGAGTTGTAGTGCAAATCCTTTATCAATAAATATAAAGTGTGTTTGTGTGATCTAAAGTGTGGAGAGTGGGTGCTGCAGTGTGTTGTTTGTTTAAGTGAGTGTGTGCGTGTGGGTGTGTGTGCTGTGTGCATTTGATGGTTGTTGCATAGTGTTTATTGTTCGTTTAGCAGCCTGATGGCCTGGGGATAGAAGCTTCTTCTGAGTCTGAGTAGACTGGTTTGGAAGGGCCTTTGCTGGATTTGAATTCAAGCAAGGAAAAATATGTTTATTTTGTAAACAGAATAATTTTTTATAAATATTGTGTTGTGATGTTGCTTTAAATAAAATGATGCTGAATGGGAGAAGGGACACTGTATGGAGAATATTTTAAGTGGCAGTGACTGTAAGCCAGTGTGGAGGGTGCTTTATAAAGCCCCACTGAATAAAAGGTCAGGTGACCTGCAGTGGAGGATCTTGCAGGGAGTGCTGGCAGTGAACAGTGTTGTGACGGGGTCCTCTCCCGAACTCCTTTGATTCTCTCATAAACAGGCGTAGTCGAAAGATCTCGTTGGTGGGTGTTTATTTCCCGCCTCCCAAAAGTGCAGAGGTGATATAGTTTTACAAAAAATGTGAAAAAGTGAAAGTAACGTAAACCAAAATACCCTATACTTACTATATCTAACAAAAGTGGAAAAAGAGAAAACAAATAAACAAAACAAAATATACTTAATACTTAACACTACACAAAGTCTAAATACACAATATACACTACTACTTCTACTACAAGCAATACCAACACGTTGTACTAGGGATCCTGGTTACCTTCACTGTAACTCAGTCCATTCAAGACTGACGTCCCTGGGCCAAAGCAGCTCTCTTGTATCCAATAGCCCCTCCCACTAGGCTTTAAACAGGATGTACATATTATTATTCTTTTTAACACATTAAACCAATTCCTACACACAAAATATATATCCTCCACTATATCACATAACTTCCAACTGTTTTAAATTACAGATAACCAAGTAAACAGTACAATACAATCATATCGCTCACGTGACGATTACCTTGCGTCAACCCCTCCCATTTAACCTGGCGGACAGGGGAGGAAACTAACTTTTTGGCTTACCAGCCAACTGGCGAGTATCTGATTTTTTTTACCAGCCAAACAGATTTTTTACCAGACAAAAAAAATCGCTAATTGTGATAATTACTTCTTTGTATGTCAAGCCGTGTCAATGTTGTGTATGCATCTGGGTAGGCACACTGTGCCTTTAAGACAGCACGGTGGTCTTACGACAGTGCTGTGAAGTACCGTCAAGTGTTGTGGTAACGTCAGTTGGGTTGGTGTGCTGTTGTGCACAGTGCACTGGTTGAGCTAGCCCCTTTCGTGACTGCGATGTGCAAGCCAGGGGCTTTTGAGCATGAAATAAAATGTCTAACCTTACGTCGTAGTCCGGTGCTTTTTTGGAAACATTATAGTCATAACAGATACACCTAGCTGGCTGCTTTGAGCACACGGGGCTAACGTTAGCTAGCAAGCAGCTATAGCTAAAACGCTAACTAGAAGCTAACCACTGTATACAGTTCCAGTAGACTAACATTACACCTCTGTGATTTAAATGTGTCCTTAGTAACTTATACTTGAGGGTTGTACTAGGGTTGGATGCAGTTCCCCGTTGGTCAGTCTGTCTGTTTTCCATCTTCTGCTGTGTTTAACGTTATCTGTTTGCGAGTGCTCCTGATGGCTAGCCTAGTACCGCGGGACTTTTATTATTATATGTCCGCGGGTTGGCCAGTACTGCGCAAACGTTTATTAAACATTATATGTCCGCGGGTGGTCTTGTGCAGTGCTCTCGTGGCACTGTCAACTAAAGCGAACACTCAGAAGACGCGCACCGTTTGCCAGTGCAGTGATTGCAGAATGTTTTATTTTTTTGTATACTCGCCAGCAGGGGAGGAAACTAACTTTTTGGCTTACCAGCCAACTGGCGGGTATCTGATTTTTTTTACCAGCCAAACGTAAAAAATACCAGCATTTGGCCAGTAAAGTGGCCTAATTTCCTCCCCTGCTGGCGGATATGTGTGCTTCTGCTTGGCCAACACGTCAACCTAGGAGTGCAGAGCGAAGCAAATGCATCATGACTGTGAGTAAATAAATGTGATGAATGAATGTCTTGCTGTATGAACGTCATTCTGCTATAACAACGGAAACGGAATGAAATGATTGTGCGCATTCGGACATCCTACGAAAGCTGACAAGAGGGAATGTTTGGTGTGTGTGTGTGTGTGTGTGTGTGTGTGTTGCTCCGCGGCATATGGCGTGTGTGCGTTCCCATGTGCGCTGTCCACATGAAACGCACCACATTACATTATACGGTTATGGTATATGGAAAGACAGACAATGAGTGTGTGTGTGTATGTACAGTATGCGCACTGCCCGCAAAGTCAGTGACGGAGCCGCACCGTCACAAGTGTTGTCGCAAAAATTAACACAGATGTATCCAACAAGTGTCCTTTCTGTCAATCACCAGAGACCATTTTTCACTGTTATGCTCAATGTGGGAGACTGCAGGTGCTTTTTGGTGCTTTACAAGCCAATTTCGTACAATTTAATGAGAATTGGTGCTGGTTACCGGAGGGAAAATATTCAGCAAAATGGCAACTTCTGAATTTTGTAGTGGGACAAGCTAAGTTGTGCATATATAAAACAAGTAGGAAAAGCTGTATGGAAAATGGTTCGGGGGCAGATTTGATTCCTCTGTTCATTGCGCTGGTGAAAGTGAGAATCAGAGGGGAATGGATTTGAGTTTTTTTCTTCTGATGAAAAATGTAGAAGTGTTTATTTCAAGGTGGTGCTACAATGAAGCCATTTGTTCAGTCATTGAAGAGGATTTGGTTTTTAATTCCATTTTTACATAGCTTTTAATGCTGTCGAGTCTGTGATGATTTGTTCTTGTGGATTGTGTTTGTAATATGATGAATTTAATATTTACTGGTAAATAAAGGTGTGTTAAAAAAATCTCTCTCTCTCAGACACCACAAAGACATCAAGAGAGAGAGAGAGAGAGAGAGAGAGAGAGAGAGAGAGAGAGAGAGAGAGAGAGAGAGAGAGAGAGAGAGAGTGAGAAAGAGAGAGAAAGAGAAAGAGAAAGAGAGAGATAGACAGAGGCCTACAGATTGAGAAATTATCTCATGAATTATCTTTGTCCACACAAGCATTTAGCACTGTTGCAGAAAAGATCTCCATCCATCCATACCAGCTTGCCTGAAAACACATGACCATTCACATACACTGGGCATGAAGACACACATCATAACCATTCACATACACTGGGCATGAAGACACACATCATGACCATTCACATACACTGGGCATGAAGACACACATCACATCATGACCATTCACATACACTGGGCATGAAGACACACATCACCATTCACATACACTGGGCATGAAGACACACATCACATCATGACCATTTACATACACTGGGCATGGAGACACACATCACATCATGACCATTCACATACACTGGGCATGAAGACACACATCACATCTTGACCATTCACATACACTGGGCATGGAGACACACATCACATCTTGACCATTCACATACACTGGGCATGAATACACACATCACACAACCATTCACATACACTGGGCATGAAGACACACATCACCATTCACATACACTGGGCATGAAGTCACACATCACAGGACCATTCACATACACTGGGTATGAAGACACACATCACATCATGACCATTCACATACACTGGGCATGAAGACACACATCACATCTTGACCATTCACATACACTGGGCATGAAGACACACATCCAGTGGCGGTTGGAATGCCCCATGGGCCCTGAGGCGAGATTGACAGCTCTTGACAGCTCGGGCCAGCTGAGTGTTTTATAGATAATTCATTTGTATCACAACGGAGTCACAGATCTAGTCGGGCCACGTAGCATTATGTCGACAAAATTCAAATAGAATAAACAAGTCTAAAACAAAGAATTTTAAACGAAGTTTAGCCTATTAAATCATTTTATAAGCGTTCGTTTATTTGCGGTCTGTGTGAGAACTGAGAAGCATCCATCTGCAGAACAACAGCCAGCCCAGCTGCGTGAATATTAAAGGCAACCAACTTGTGTTCAGCTTTTCTCTGATTGGCCGCGACCCCCCGCCCCCATGCGGCAGGCAAGCGCAGCCGCCCCACGTCCCAAATGAAATCCAAGGAGCAAGCGGCAGCAGTGGAGGACGCAGGCTGCTGACTGATTATGAAATGCGCGGAGCATAATGTTGAGGCAGATTCACGCGTCACTGTACATCACTTCTGAAGTATAAACAAACTAGGTTATTATGTTTCGCGTTTTTAACGCTGACTGATTATGAAATGCTGATTATGAAATGCGCGGAGCATAATGTTGAGGCAGATTCACGAGTCACTGTACATCACTTCTGAAGTATAAACAAACTAGGTTATTATGTTTCGCGTTTTTAACGCTGACTGATTATGAAATGCGCGGAGCATAATGTTGAGGCAGATTCACGCGTCACTGTACATCACTTCTGAAGTATAAACAAACTAGGTTATTATGTTTCGTGTTTTTAACGCTGACTGATTATGAAATGCTGATTATGAAATGCGCGGAGCATAATGTTGAGGCAGATTCACGCGTCACTGTACATCACTTCTGAAGTATAAACTAGGTTATTATGTTTCGCGTTTTTAACGCTGACTGATTATGAAATGCTGATTATGAAATGCGCGGAGCATAATGTTGAGGCAGATTCACGCGTCACTGTACATCACTTCTGAAGTATAAACAAACTAGGTTATTATGTTTCGCGTTTTTAACGCTGACTGATTATGAAATGCGCGGAGCATAATGTTGAGGCAGATTCACTCGTCACTGTACATCACTTCTGAAGTATAAACAAACTAGCTGACTGAACTAGAAAGCGTAACGTTATTATGTTTCGCGTTTTTAACAACCAACTACCAGATTCACTCGTCACTGTACATCACTTCTGAAGTATAAACAAACTATACTGCTGTGACGATTTTGAATATCTTAACATGTATTTACGCCCATACAATTTTTTAGATGAATGATTGTGGATATAATATAGAAAACACATCATTATGATATTGTCAGATGGGCGTAAAATACCAGATTCACGCATCACTGTACATCACTTCTGAAGTATAAACAAACTATACTGCTGTGACGATTTTGAATATCTTAACATGTATTTACGCCCATAAAATTTTTTAGATGAATGATTGTGGATATAATATAGAAAACACATCATTATGATATTGTCAGATGGCGTTGTCAGATGTGTAGAATTCACCTACTTACAATTATGTACCTTACTGTACCTCTGCTTGCGCCTACAGCACAGCAGGTAATGGCGTTAATCAATGAAACATGTAACCTACACACTGTACCTTACTGTACCTCTGCTTGCGCCTACAGCACAGCAGGTAATGGCGTTAATCAATGAAACATGCGAATTGCTCTGTGCTGGCACAAAAGCTTGCACGTTGGCGGCAGGGTCCATCGCGAAATAGTTAGTTAGTTAGTTAGTTAGTTAGTTAGTTAGTTAGTTAGTTAGTTAGTTAGTTAGTTAGTTAGTTAGGCAGTTAGTTATGGCGTTAAGTGATGCGGCGATAGCGATATGGCATTAACGAACAACAACGGGCATTAACCAACAACACAACAACACACAAGGGCCTCTCGAGCACCTCTCAAGAGCACCTGGGGGAGCCTCATGCGCATGCGCGGCCGCGGTCACTGTCTGCCGCGTCTCTCTTGCCGCGAAGGCCGTGTGCTAGGGCGGTCACGTGGCCGTGTGGCCAATCAGAGAAAAGCTGAACGAAAAGCTGAACACAAGTTGGTTGCCTTTAATATTCACGCAGCCCAGCTCTCTCTGTCCCCACGCTGGCCGTGAGGCCGCGGCGGTATATAAAGCAGACAGAGATAATAAATACTATTATAGACTAGAGTAAGAAAAGGGCAGTTTACTCACCTATTTGAATGGCATACGAGCCTTGCGTTGTGCAAAATCCTCGACAATGTCTTTAATGTCCAACTCCCGGGCTCTGGTGTTTTCAATGGACAGGATTGCAAGCCCACTCAGTTTCTCCTGACCCATGGCGCTCCGCAGGTAGGTCTTAATACGTTTTAACTTGGAGAAGGATCGCTCGGCTGTCGCCACAGTCACAGGTAACGTCAGGAATAACAGCATGGCAGTACACACCTCAGTGAACGAGGAAGTTACGGACTGATGATCCACAAACAGCATTTTTGCAAGTTGGAACACTGACGACTCCTTAGCGATCTCTTGTTTAAAACAGACCCTGAATGACAGGAGTTGAGTGGCAAAGTAATTTGCTAGGTCCCTGTTGTAGTGGTCAGATAGACGTTTTGCCTTCTCATATAGCTCATCGTCTCCTGCATGCTGGAGGGTCATGGGGTGCAGAGCCTCAAACATGAGAGAGGTCTCACGCATACTACGGAATCTGTGGGACAGCTGATTTCACTCGCTGTGTTGTGAAGGGCCAGATTAAACCGAATATATATATTCATTTATATATATATATTTAATTGTATTTGTATATTCTCTAATATTCCCTGATATCCCTTGTATATTCCTTGTACAATATGCATTGAATATCCATTCTAGCCTACTGAACATCCCATAATAGTCTCCATTCTACTATTGGTCGAGACCTTGGTGCCAGGCTGCCATACCCCTCAGACCCAGTTCAAACGTACCGCTCCACATGTACGAACAAGTCCTAGTTCCGCGTAGGAATTTGGCTACCGCACCACTGATGGGACTATTTGTTCATAGTGCGTATATATACTGCGCTACTAAAGTAGGACTTTCTTTTCAGTCCAGTTTCTTACCCTCCAATAGAGTCACAGACGTAAAGCCTCCCCGCGACGCCACGTGTGGGAGTAAGGCCAAGTTCGCCTACCATCGGTATTGAGACATCGTGTATATTAATATTTGAATAGTCATATTTGGCACTATATCGTCGAGTTGGACGTAGTCTATTAAGCTAATAATAGTCTGTTAATATATAGTGCTTCGTGCGGTGAGAATACTACCGTAGTCAGTACCCCATCGTTTCGGGCAGAGAACTGGCTGCTTACCCAGGGTGGTTGACCCTATGTGAAGCTGCACCCGAGGAGCCCCAGAGCCGACGAGCGAGTGGACCTGTATACCGGATTATTCTACCGACGACAGCCCGCCTTCCCAGGCACGGATTATGCTTTGGATACTTTGATTATTCCATGGATAAAGACCCCCGACACTGCCGTGTGTTGGAACCCCCCCCCCCTGGAGAGGACGCAAGGTGAGGAGACGCTCTGCAAGACGAGGTCGCTTCACGTCTCTCCCCCGTGGACCGGAGAGAGCCGGCCCACAAAGAGTCCACCTGCTTTCATCTGTGGTCCAAGGATCGCCGGCGCATTGAACGGCACTACAGTGGGTTCACCTGGGATACCCTTGGCCGGACGAGGCAGCCGGATTCTACCCCCCCCCCCCTCCTACTCCTGTCGGCTTACAAGCGACCGGATTAACCCCCTCTAGTGTATCTAGTATAATCATTAAAGTATCATTGCTGTTATTCCTTAACTATTCCAGGTCGTATATTTACCACCTGCGCCTTCAGAGATTGGACATTCTCTATTGATATACCGACGAATACTCCTTGCCATAAAAGTGCATACTATTTCAATTCATAAATGTAATTAAGTGATTAAGTGCTTCTTCTACACACCATCGCTGTGTAGAAATAAAGACCTGTTTCTAATTCGTACATTTGTGTTGGATCCGTTTCATCTACGTGAGAGTGTTCATGATAATATATTTATGCCGTGTACTGGGTGGCCGAATATTAAGTACAAAGGTAGTGGTAGTAAGTATCATATCTAGTAATACAGTCAGGGAATTGTACCCCTCAGTTACAATTGGTCCTTCGAGCCGGAGGGTAATTAGTGTAATATTAATATAGTGTTATTAATATTGAAATGGCCTATGATGAACACTCCACGAAACGATCCTCCTAACCAACGCCCGCAGCGCGAACGACGGCTCCCTCAGTACTTAGAGGCTTACGCTGTCAGTCAACAACCTAGTCTTCTACTAACAGTAAACGCGGTAAAACTAGAAAGTAAAAGTATGTCTAACCCCAACGCCCAGACTACCCCGACCATAGAGGCCCCTACGGGCTCTAATGTAACTGACCAAGTTCACGGTGGGGACCAGTGGGAACCAGACATGACTTCACACCCCGCCAGTACTGAAGAAGTAGTCCCCGATGAGTCCCGGGAGGAATACAACGCTACCGAGAGAGAACTCGGCACGGAAGAAGACGGGGAGAGCACCGTGGAGATAGAGCTCCAAGGCTCCGCAAGGAGTACCCCGAGGGAAGGCTCCCCTATACAACCGCCTTCTCCAGAGGCAGAGAGGACCCTACAGCAGGCCTTCCTCATCAGCCTGAACGCCGCTGCTGAACGCGACCGACTGCAGATCCAGCAGCGAAGCGAACACGAGCAGATACGTCTAGAAATAAGACGCATTCAGATGGAAGAGAATGTGGCCCGAGAACGAGCCGGTGCTCAACGGGACGCAGCGCGCGACAGACAGCAGTCGCAACTAATAGAACAGCTGATCAGACGGACAACACCCTCTCCCTCCGCCAGAGGCTCCAGGAACTCGTCTAGACACACCTCCAGGGCGGCATCCCCTAGCCGAGTAAACAACCCTGAACTTGACCAACAGACGAGGTCTATACCCCCCACAGACCACCTCCCCCCACCGGTCCAAGCGAGACCTAGCAACCGGGAAGGAGCAGCATATCCTGTGGAGAGGCTAAACCAGAGACTACAAGCACTGGATGACCTAACTGAAGACGAAGAGGAAGAGGAGGAGAACCACGCCCGAAGACAGCACAGTACTCTACCGGACCAGGAGGTCCGGTACAGCCCAGGCTATACTCCCGCGGAGCTGCGCTACAGACCCCCGACTCTATACACGGGTGAGCACGACGCACGACCCGCACAGAGGAACAGCACCTGGACAAGCGGGCCATGGTACACTGCCGGTACCAGCCCATACCAAGGAGCGGGAGGAGACTCGCCTAGGAGGCCTCTCCCCCAACGCTCGCCGATGTATCCACAGTCAGCGTCATACATTGGCACGCCTATGGTACCCGACTTCACCCAAGAGAACCGGGCCCAGTATACAGAACTCCGCATGTGTCTGGAGACCATGTTGGTGGATGTATTGGATGAACGCCACAAATACGCCATCCTACTGAAGCACTTAAAGGTACCCCGCGCACATAATATAGCGCTCGCCTACGCGACTTCCACCACCCCATACACAGCAGCGCTGGTAGCATTGGACCAGAGGTATGGGCGCATATGGGATTACGTGATCCAGGAGATCCGACACATCGACCGCTTACCCCCAGCAATAGACAATCGAGCACTGGACGACCTGTCCATCAGAGTGCAGTCCCTGGTAAGGATGTTGGGAGCGCAAAGAGAGAAGGGGAGGCATGAACTTTACGCCAACTCAAATGTGGAAAGGATCCTGGAGAAGCTGCCGCCCGCTCGTCAGGAGCGCTTTAGGCGGCAGAGGGACCACAGAGACCCGAATGGCCCCGAACCGAACCTCCTCGATCTAGCAGACTTCCTGGCGAGAGAAGTCAGCAGCCTACGGCTAGATACATTCGGACGGAGCACCCCTGGCTCCAGAGAAGGAACCAGACGACTAAATGATGGAAGAAGATCGGTGACTGTGATGCACCAATCGGAGTCAGTACCGAGCAGCAGGAGCCACAGTACCCCCTCCAGAACGGAGAAGTGGAAGATAGTGTGCCCCTACTGTGAGAAAGAACACTGGCTAGCGCAATGTGACTCCTTCCCCAAGCTGAACGCGGAGGAAGCAGGTCAATGGATAAAGTCCAACAAGCGCTGTTTTCGCTGTGCGCGCTCACACATGGCAGCCGAATGCCGCTTAAAGAAAAGGTGCACCAAGTGCGATGGAGCCCATCTGGACATACTTCACGACAGTAACAGACGGCGCCCTTCACCTGCACCATCCAGCCGCAAAGCGAGCGTCATGTACATCGATCCCGCCAGCAGCAGTGGAGCCCGAGTACTCCTAAAAGTAGTGCGTGTGACACTAAGCTACCAGAATAAAGTCCTGGACACTTACGCCGTCCTCGATGACGGGTCAGAGAAGACCCTGCTGCTCGCCTCCGCTGCGGCCCAGCTAGGGCTGCGGGGAAGCGAAACCCAAATGACAATTCGGACAATAAGACGAGATTTGAAGACGATAAAGGGCGAGAATGTCTCATTCTCTATCGCAGCAAGCGGCCAGCCTGAGCGACGGTACCAGATTGCAGACGCTTTCACCAGCCAAGAAATAGGACTGTCGCGGTACACATACCCCGTCGCCAAGCTGATGGAGAAATATGCACATCTGCGCAAGTTACCGATCCCGCTCATAGACAATGCTATGCCGACCCTGTTGATAGGCTCCGACCATGCAGACCTCATTGTCCCGATAGACCGGGTTCATACCGGACCCCGAGGCTGCCCTGCAGCAGTCGAGACCCGTTTGGGATGGACTCTCCAAGGCCCGCTCGCCAAATCTCTCAACCGAAGTACAGCCACTAGATGTCTCCACTCCCGAGTCACAGAGGGAGAAACCGCACTCCTGCAACACGTAGAGCGGCTATGGACCTTGGAACAAATGCCCTTTAAGAATGGAAAGAAAGACATTCGCTCTAAAGATGACATTTACGCCATTCACCTCCTCGAGACAGGGACCAAGAGAGTCCCGGTCAACGGCGTGTTGAGATACGCCACGCCACTCCTGCGGCGAGAAGGAATGCCTACTTTCCACGCCAAGACAGACGCCACAGAACGGTACCTGCTGAACACGGAGCGGCGCTTAGCCAAGAACCCCGCCCAAGAGAGTGTATACCGCGCTGAGATTGAGAAGCTCATCACAGCGGGACACGTCACAAAGATGGACATTAAAGAGGCTGACCAGACCACTGAATCGTGGTACGTGCCCCACCACAAGGTCCATCACAACGGTAAAGACCGCATAGTATTTAACTGCAGCTACCAGATCGGATCCCAAAATCTGAATAAAGAGTTACTGCCCGGTCCCACACTCGGCCCCTCCCTACTCGGCGTTCTACTCCGCTTCCGCCAGGAAAAGGTGGCCATCAGCGGGGACATTAAAGGAATGTTCCTGCAGGTGAGATTAGTAGAGGCGGACAAGCCCCTGTTACGGTTCCTATGGAGAGAGAAGCCAGGAGATGAGCACCCAGCCATCTACCAATGGGAAGTCCTCCCCTTCGGAACGACGTGCAGCCCCTGCTGTGCGACATTTGCACTACAGAAACATGTAGCAGAGGACCCAGCAGCGGACGAAGAGGTCCGACACAGCGTAAAGAACAGCTTCTACGTAGACAACTGTCTACAAAGCCTTTCAACCCAGGAAGAAGCCGAGGCTCTCCTGATTAAACTCCGCGCCTCATTGATCAAAGGCGGCTTTGATCTCAGGCAGTGGGCCAGCAGCGATCCGCAAGTACTGCGCAGCCTCTCCTCCGAGGACAAGGCAGCCAGCAGCGAGACCTGGATGGCTACAATCCCGGGAGAAGCCCAGGAGATGACCCTGGGATTGGTGTGGCGATTCAAAACAGATTCGCTTCACTACAGACACAAGCCCCTGACTACGGAGCAGGGAAGGCCGGCGGCGGCGCCGACCACCAGACGGAGTGTGTACACAACACTCGCCCGACAATATGACCCGCTAGGATGTATTCTACCGTACACCACCAGGGCAAAAATGATTGTACGAGCATTGTGGGACAAGGACCAGGGCTGGGACGACCCCATTCCCGCACACCTTGCATCCACCTGGAGAGAGTGGGAGATGGAGCTCCACTCACTCCCAGGCGTTAATATGCACCGAAGCTACTTCCCACCCACGGTGAGGCCAGAGACATGTAAAATGGACTTACACGTCTTCAGTGACGCCTCAGAGGTCGCATACAGATCAGTAGCCTACTTGCGGGCCCAAGACCAGGGGGGAGAGATCTACACAGCATTTGTCCTCGCCCGCTCGAGAATAGCCCCACGCAAGCAACAATCTATCCCACGTCTAGAGCTCTGCGCAGCCCTAGCCGGAGCGCACCTAGCCACGCTCATCCAACGTGAGCTCACCATACCGGTGTCTAGAACAATCCTGTGGTCAGATTCCACGACGGTACTCGCCTGGATCAAATCGGACTCATGCAAGTACAAAGTCTTCGTGGGAGTCAGAGTCACCGAGATTCAAGACTTAACCGAAGAGTTAACCGGAGAAACAGAGTGGCGCTACGTTGATACAAAACAGAACCCAGCTGACGTCATCACCCGGGGGATGCCCCTGGATGACCTCACCCGTCGCAATGTCTACAGTGACGGCCCCGCATTCCTAAGACTCCCGGAAGGACAGTGGCCCATGCCTATCCGGAGGGAAGCAAGTCCAGAGGAGGTGGAAATTAAGAAGTCTGTGTTCTGTGGATTGAGCACCGTAGCCTCCACCGACCCTAACATAAACGATTGCACGTCCATAGAGAGTGCACAACAAAGAACATTCCTGCGGTACCACCCGGAGTGCAAGTCCCCCGCTGATATGTCAGCAGCTAACTACGAGGAAGCCGAATTGCTTCTACTGCAGCGAGCCCAGAGAGACTCGTTCCCCGATGAATTGGCCTGTCTGCAGGGAGGAAAGCCCGTCCCATCCGACAGCAGATTAATTCACCTGGCCCCCGAGAGCGACGCTCATACCCTCATCAGAGTGGGTGGTCGCCTACGCAGAGCCCCCAATCTACCGGATGACATTAAATACCCGATCGTATTGAACAGCCGACACAAGGTCACAGAGCTGATTATAAAGAAATACGATGAGGATGTACATCACGCAGGAGCAGAAAGAGTCTTCGCGGAAATCAGACGTCGTTACTGGATCCTACAAGGAAGAGAGGCGGTACGACGCTTCCAGCGAACATGTCTAGACTGCCGCAAGTGGCGCGCGCAGCCCAGCATACCAAGGATGGCTGACCTTCCTCCATGTCGCCTCCGAATCGGTGACAAGCCATTCCACTCAACGGGTATGGACTGCTTTGGCCCGCTGCACATAAAGAAAGGAAGAGGAACCGAGAAGTGGTGGGGTATTGTATTCAAATGCATGACCACCAGAGCGATACACATCGAGCTTCTCCCGACCATGAGCACAGACTCATTCCTTATGGCCTTCCGTAGATTCACATCACGGAAAGGAAGACCGTCTACCCTATTGTCCGATCATGGGACAAACTTCAAAGGCGGCGAAAGAGAGCTGAGAGAGAGCTTCCAAGCTATGGGCCCAGAACTTAAGACCCACCTCGCTCCAGCACAGGTTGATTTCCAATTCAACCCCCCAAACGCACCCCACTTCGGTGGCACTTGGGAACGAGAAGTGCGCTCCATAAAGACAGCCCTGTACGCAGTACTTGGGGCCCAGACTGTGGCGGAAGAAGTCCTAATGACAGTCCTCACGGAGATTGAGGGAGTACTTAACTCGAAGCCCCTCGGATATGTCTCCAGTGATGTGGCGGATATCGACCCAGTTACCCCCAACACACTCCTGATGGGGCGGCTAGATCCTGCATTACCCCAGACAATGTACCGGCCTGAAGAAGCGAACGGCCGACGAATGTGGAGGTACAGCCAAGTATTAGCCGACAAGTTTTGGAACAGTTTCCTACTGCACTACCTACCGTCTCTACAGACCCGCCAGAAGTGGGTAAAGGAGAGAGACAATTTGACAGAAGGAACAGTCGTCATGATTATTGATCAATCACTGCCCAGAGCTATGTGGCCGGCCGGCCGCGTAAGCAAAGTGATCACCGGTGCCGACGGCAAGGTCCGAGCAGCTGAAGTGCTCGTCCAGGGTCGCACTTACACCCGTCCCGTGGCAAGGCTCATAGAACTGCCTCGACTCCCAGACACAATCGATGATGACCATGACCCTACAACCCTATGACTTTGTGAAGTTGACTGACCCCTACAGCAAACCCTTATGTGTAAATAGACAACGCGATTAATCTGTCTCTGTTTAACTGATTAGGTCTGGGACCTATTCAGGGGGTGGCTGTTGTGAAGGGCCAGATTAAACCGAATATATATATTCATTTATATATATATATTTAATTGTATTTGTATATTCTCTAATATTCCCTGATATCCCTTGTATATTCCTTGTACAATATGCATTGAATATCCATTCTAGCCTACTGAACATCCCATAATAGTCTCCATTCTACTATTGGTCGAGACCTTGGTGCCAGGCTGCCATACCCCTCAGACCCAGTTCAAACGTACCGCTCCACATGTACGAACAAGTCCTAGTTCCGCGTAGGAATTTGGCTACCGCACCACTGATGGGACTATTTGTTCATAGTGCGTATATATACTGCGCTACTAAAGTAGGACTTTCTTTTCAGTCCAGTTTCTTACCCTCCAATAGAGTCACAGACGTAAAGCCTCCCCGCGACGCCACGTGTGGGAGTAAGGCCAAGTTCGCCTACCATCGGTATTGAGACATCGTGTATATTAATATTTGAATAGTCATATTTGGCACTATATCGTCGAGTTGGACGTAGTCTATTAAGCTAATAATAGTCTGTTAATATATAGTGCTTCGTGCGGTGAGAATACTACCGTAGTCAGTACCCCATCGTTTCGGGCAGAGAACTGGCTGCTTACCCAGGGTGGTTGACCCTATGTGAAGCTGCACCCGAGGAGCCCCAGAGCCGACGAGCGAGTGGACCTGTATACCGGATTATTCTACCGACGACAGCCCGCCTTCCCAGGCACGGATTATGCTTTGGATACTTTGATTATTCCATGGATAAAGACCCCCGACACTGCCGTGTGTTGGAACCCCCCCCCCTGGAGAGGACGCAAGGTGAGGAGACGCTCTGCAAGACGAGGTCGCTTCACGTCTCTCCCCCGTGGACCGGAGAGAGCCGGCCCACAAAGAGTCCACCTGCTTTCATCTGTGGTCCAAGGATCGCCGGCGCATTGAACGGCACTACAGTGGGTTCACCTGGGATACCCTTGGCCGGACGAGGCAGCCGGATTCTACCCCCCCCCCCCCTCCTACTCCTGTCGGCTTACAAGCGACCGGATTAACCCCCTCTAGTGTATCTAGTATAATCATTAAAGTATCATTGCTGTTATTCCTTAACTATTCCAGGTCGTATATTTACCACCTGCGCCTTCAGAGATTGGACATTCTCTATTGATATACCGACGAATACTCCTTGCCATAAAAGTGCATACTATTTCAATTCATAAATGTAATTAAGTGATTAAGTGCTTCTTCTACACACCATCGCTGTGTAGAAATAAAGACCTGTTTCTAATTCGTACATTTGTGTTGGATCCGTTTCATCTACGTGAGAGTGTTCATGATAATATATTTATGCCGTGTACTGGGTGGCCGAATATTAAGTACAAAGGTAGTGGTAGTAAGTATCATATCTAGTAATACAGTCAGGGAATTGTACCCCTCAGTTACACGCTGTAAGAGACAGACGTCTGCTGTTCGTTTTAATTTCCGCACCAGGTAAATTGTCTCGTCATGACGCAATGACGCATTGATTGCTGGGTAATGTTGTTGTCCTCCAGTAACAAGTCAGTGGAGGCACAACAGGAGAGACAACATTTCCCAGCAATCATCATTCTTTAATTTATTTTAGGCTACAATCGGGAAGAATAGGAGGGCCTGACAGCGTGGGGACAGAGAGAGCTGGGCTGTTGTCCTGCAGATGGATGCTTCAGTTCTCACACAGACGCAAATAAACGAACGCTTATAAAATGATTTAATAGGCTAAACTTCGTTTAAAATTCTTTGTTTTAGACTTGTTTATTCTATTTGAATGTTGTCGACATAATGCTACGTGGCCCGACTAGATCCATGACTCTGTTGCGATACAAATGAATTATCTATAAAAGTGGCTATCTTTGAAATCCATCCACTGCTGTGGCGAGCCTGGGGCGAGCCTTTATCGCTACCGGGGAAACATAGGGGGAACATAGGACCCGGGGAACATAGAACCCTTTTGGAACATGGGAAACATAGGGGGAACATAGGACCCGGGGCATGGCGCAATGCAGTCTGTCGATCCATCCAGTCCCACGAACGGCAACTCCATTCAGTCCCGGGCCGGGCCCGGGCCCCAGACCCCCCGCGGGCCCTAAGGCGGCTGCCTCGGCAGCCTCGCCTATATCGCCGCCGTTGCACACATCACATCATGACCATTCACATACACTGGGTATGGAGACACACAACACATGACCATTCACATACACTGGGCATGAAGACACACATCACATCTTGACCATTCACATACACTGGGCATGAAGACACACATCACATCATGACCATTCACATACACTGGGTATGGAGACACACAACACATGACCATTCACATACACTGGGCATGAAGACACACATCACATGATTCATGACCATTCACATACACTGGGCATGAAGACACACATCACATCATGACCATTTACATACACTGGGCATGAAGACACACATCACAGACCAGTAGGGCTGTACCGAATGTAATTTTTTTTAACATTCGAAGCTTCTATTGAAGTTTTCGAATGAAGCTTCGAATGTCTGTCGTCATAATTATTTTATGACATAATTAGGGCTGCAACTAATGACTATTTTGGTAGTCGACTAATCTGTCGATTATTTTTTCGATTAGTCGATTAATCGAAAAACAATTATATAAAAAAAATAAAAAGATTAAAAAAAATAAAAAAAAATATAAAAGGCCAGCGTTCTAAAGTATAGGAATACGTGGCAGTGTTTGCAGGGCTATAACTATATTATATATTATAGCTATGGATGCAATACTATTGCCCATTTGACCTCGAGTATCTATCGTTCAATATGTGAAAAAGAAATAATTTTTTCATCCATACATTCCCGTTTTATACCGGTAATAGCCCCCAACGTGTATTATACTAAATGCATTTGTGTTCCGTCCCTACAGATGCTACAATTAAAAAATCAAATGCATATGATAGGTATTATGTTCCATCATGAATGCATGAAAGGGTGGGGGGGGGGGGGGGGGGGTCGTTTTTCGATGCTTTGATCGTCACCAACGGAATACGTTATGGACTAGCTTTACACACATACGCTCGGATCGCAATGAAGGCATGATTTGATCAACGCAAGATTGATATCATATAGCCCTTACCTTGACTAGGATCTGCCCCAAAAAGAATATTCCAATTATCTGATCACGAGTCCCAGTATTGGTGTCAATCGTGTCGCCAAGATAATCCGCCATACATCATCCATCTGGAGCATTTGACACTCCTCAGGCCGATCGGGACAATCCCCTTGCCCGACATGGAAAAGTCCGCCCAGACCAATATAATCGACGCACAGCCCAAGACACAGAGTTTCAAAGGGTGCTCGATACCGCTGCCTGGTAGGATGCGGCCGGTATTGCACTTTTGGGATCTCAGACTCATTCCATATGATAACACCAGGCTCCCTGGATGGATAATGAATGGAAATATCGAATAAAAGAAAAAACGACCGGTGCGGCCGGGTAGCGCAGCAGACTAAGCGTCTGTCTACCACCACAGAGACAGTAGGATCGAATCCAGCTGTGGTGCTTCCGGGTTGGCCGACCGTCCATACTAACACAATTGGCAGTGTTAGAGGGTGGGAAACCCGGCGAGGGTGGGTCCTGGTCGTTGTAAACAGCGACTTCTACAGTTCGGTCGGGGCACTTGCACAGCAAGGGAAGGATCTGGGAGAGGTAGTGTGACCTTCCACACGTTACACTCTCCCAGTGAGAGTCCGCGCTGCCAGGTGAAAAGAAGCGGTGGGCTGGGTACACATGTGTCGGAAGAAGCATGTGATAGTCTCCGCCCTCCCAGACCGACGGTAGGGGGTAGAGTGTGCAACGACCAGGAGGGGGATTGGGAATTGGCATAACGACTAACATTGGGATGGGAGAAAAACGGAAAAAGAAGGGGGGAAAGATAATAAAAAAACGACCAAAACCAACCATACTCAGGTCTGGCACTGAACATTCGGCGAGTTAACCCGATTATCATCGGGTCTGGCGCGGAATGAGTTAAGGGGATGCAGACCAGAGAAAGACTTTTGTCTTGTTTACATCAGGGTCCCCCATTTTCAATTCATCATGACATTTATGACATACACAACATACAGATATACAGATATATATGACATTTATGACATACAGATATACAGTAGGCTACTGTTACATCCAGACATTCATGACATACAAGATATACAAATATACAGTACTGTTTAAGAGACAGAGATCCTAAAGAGAGAGAGAGAGACACACACACACACACACACAGACACACGGAGAGAGAGAGACACACGGAGAGATAGAGAGATACAGAGAGAAAGAGACAGAGAGATACAGAGAGACAGAGACACACACACAGAGAGAGACACAGAGAGAAAGAGACAGAGAGAGAGAAACAGGGAGAAAGCGAGACAGAGACAGAGTGAAAGAGAGACAGTGAGAAAGAGACAGAAAGAGAGGGGGAGACAGAGTGAAAGAGAGAAAGACATCGAGAGTAGAGAGAGACAGCGAGCATGAAAGAGAGAGCGGGATACAGAGATCAGTCCTGGCCAGGGGCTCTCAGTCGTTTATCTCTGTGCTCCCACAATCCTTTGCTCCTGAATAAATGCCTTCTCAGACACATAATCTCTTTAAGGTAGGAACGGAACCAACCTCTCTCTCTCTGTCTGTCTCTTTCTCTCTATCTCTCTCTGTGTCTTTCTGTCTTTCTCTCACTCACCGCGTCACTCTGTGTGTGTGTCTCTCTCTGTTACACTGTCTCACTCTTTTTCTCTTTATGTCTGTCTCTTTCTGTCTCCATATTTTTCTCTTTTTGTCTCTTTCTCCTCTCCTTTTCTTTCTTTCTTTCTTTCTTTCTTTCTTTCTTTCTTTCTTTCTTTCTTTCTTTCTTTCTCCCTTCCCCCTCCTTTTCTGTTATCCTTGTCCCTCCCTCTCTCCCTTCCCCCTCTCACTCTCTCTAACTCTTGCTACTTCTGTTCTCTCTCTCTATCTCTCTCTCTCTCTCTCTCTCTCTCTCTCTCTCTCTCTCTCTCTCTCTCTCTCTCCAATCCTTTGCAGTTCCCGGGTTCACTGATTATTCAAATTACAACAAGGAATTAAGAGCCAGCGTGTTGGAATTATGAAGTAAAACGGGATGGATTTAGACATCGAGGACAGTCTCTCCCCAGCTCGTCCTCCTAGAGAGAGAAGCCGTCCAAGCCGAGCAGACAGAGGAGTGTCTCGCTAACGTTAGAAAGAGGAGACAAGTGAACGGAATTAGAATCATCACTCTGGGTGTAACAATACACACACTTTCAGATTAGATACGAATTTCCATTTTTGAGGTTGCAATTCAATTACATTTTAGTTCATTTGTGCATTGAAATGTATTCATACTACAAAGCTATATATATACAGCTTGGTTTGGCTCAGAAGAATACAATCGTTATTTCAACATCATAAACACTGAATATAAAACTAAACAACCAGTTAAACATTATGCTAATAGCAGTAGCCATACCATACCACCAGTTAAACATTATGCTAATAAAAATAGCAGTAGGGCAAAGTAGTTGGTTGTCAGTTGTCAGTTTGACCATGGGTAGGTAGGGATTTTTTTTTTTTTTTTTTTTTTTTTTATTCTTTCCCACGGCGACTATGGATAGGGAATTTCTTTATTTAATTAAAATGTTCACAACAACATGGATGCATGTACTCTGCCAGCATGTTTAATATCCATAATACTAAATGTTTGACTAAGATTTCTATGAAACTTTATTCTAAAAAAAAAAAAAAAAAAAATTTTTTTAAAACTCATAAAATATATTGGGTCGCACCTAAATCGGCAGGGTCGGTCGGTAACCGGAAACCAACTATTAATTTTGTTAGGCCTAGCCATATACCATATAACCAGCAAGCCACCAGGAGTTAGAATAGAATATAATAGAAATACTTTTATTATCCAGAGGGAAATTTGACACTGCAAATCACTCACATTAAACATTTAGACAGAACAAGTCACAAATAAGAATAACAAAACTAATTGCCTAAGAATAAGAATAGAATAAAATATACAGTAAATAAATACAATAAAAATATACTGAAGTCTACAGTAGGTGTAATATTGCACAGTGTTGCTTCAAAAGTAAGAGATTCCCCAGTGTTTGGTGTTAATTTTGTTTTATCACTAAATGAAACAGAAGATACTGAGATTGCATTTTGTGTTGCTTTCCTCGGCAGATGAGGAATCAATAAGAAACATTTTAAACTCATTAGATTCACCACCAATAGGGGAAGAACAAAATGAGATCATAAACTCATATTTCTGCAAAAAAGAATAGGAAGATGCACTCAGTCAGAAGATCCTTAGGAACTTCTACTCATGTACAATAGAGAGCATCCTGACTGGCAACATCACCTCCTGGTTTGGGAATAGCACTGCACAAGACCGTAGCAGACTACAAAGAGTGACACGTTCAGCCGAACGCACAATTGGAGGGGGGCTTCCCACCCTCCAGAACATTTACAACAAGCGGTGCAGGGGGAAGGCTAAGAGAATTATTAAGGACTCGAGCCACCCGAACAACTGCCTCTTTGAACTGCTGCGGTCAGGCAAGCGATACCGGAGTCTTAAGGCGAGCACAGAAAGACTCAGAAGAAGCTTCTATCCCCAGGCCATCAGACTGCTAAACGAACAATAAACACTATGCAACAACCATCAAATGCACACAGCACACACACCCACACGCACACACTCACTTAAACCACACAAACACACTTTATATTTATTGATAAAGGATTTGCACTACAACTCGTACACCCACTGTAAATTGTACCTAAATTGCACCTCATCCCATTTCTGCCTTGCACTATATAGTATTGTATTAGTACACTGCACAGTATTGTATATTATATGGTAACTCAGTTACGTCTATTCTGCATCGAACATTGTACATATGTCTATACTGAACACTGTGACCTCATTTTTTTTTACTTCTAATTTACATGCTATACTATGTTATTTTATTTCATACTTATCTTGTCTTGCACAGTCTCTGGAGCGTAACAGTAAGAAGCATTTTGTATAAAAGTATTCTGTACTTCTGTATGACAACTATTAAAGAAACTTGAACTTGAAACTTGAAACTTAACCTGTTAAGCTGTAGCCCTATTTTCAGAAATTTTGCCTAAATGTACATGCCTAAGTAAATGGAAGATTGCTCCACTTCTACAAGGTCAATTTGCATGTTCTTGGTATCTAGGAACATCTATATCCAGTGTCAGAAATATTGTGTCTGTTACTAGGCTTGAGTAAATTGTAATAAAAAAAAGGAGAATATAAATTATGATTTTATTTTGCATCTTATTTTGAGAGAAATCTCTAGCACAGCAATTGTAATATGGTGTTCCATGTTACAATTGCTGTGCTAGAGATTTCGCTCACTGAGCTCATTCAGCACCTTCTTGCAATCAAGTGTACAGAAAATCTAAGCAAATGAATAAAGGGAAGATGATTAAACAGAATGATTTGTAGATACAGTAATAAATTATAATCCATTTTAATTATAAATTCATATTTGACCTTGAACTTGACCTTGACCTTATTATGGCCAAATCATACATCTATGGATAGGGAAAAGGCTTTCCAATGGCAGTGTTACATCTGGATATAGTAATTTCCTCACAGTTTTACGATAAAAGAGATATAATTTAAAAATAATTTATAAATTCTTATTTTCGGTAAATCTTATAAAACATCGGTATAATGAAAATATACACATTGACTGCTGTTTTGATAGGGTTAAGGTCTTTACTCTTGGATACATTTGGAAGAAAAAAACACAACCTCTTAACACATTGAGTGCCAGCGACGACATATCTCGTTTTATCAGCCCGGCCCCCGGTGAGTGCCGACGACGACAAATGTCGTTTTATTTTTTTATTAGCGATCTGAATTCATATTTCATCAACCGAGTCTCCCGTTGGTACAGCAGCCCCTCCAGGAGCTCAGATGGGGAAAAAGCGCCCCCTATTGTCTATCCCTGTGTAACTGCAGGTCAGTCGATTAGACTGACCTGGGATCTGTAGATCTGTAGAGGTGGAGCCAACTGGCTCCATTGTGCTGGCAAGCCGTCTGATCAAGAGGGATCTGATCGCGAGACGGAAAGCAGCGTGGAATATATATTTACAGCAGCCAATAATCAATCAATAAGTGTGATCGATATTTGGAATGGCGATCAGGAATTGGAATAATCTTTTTGGAGAACAACTGATCTAAGGTAAGGAGTCTATGTTACTAGTCTTGGGGTAATCTGAGCTGTATTCACTGAGATAACAGCGTGTCCCTATGTGTGTATGTGTGTGTGTGGCTGTGTGTGATCTTGAGGAAACGAGAGAATAGATTTTTCAGCTCACGTCTATAGCGTGCATAAGTACACATAATACTATCGATAATCTAGCGTTTATTTGAAAACGATTCATAAATAGGCCGACAAATGACAACGTGTCTAGTGTATTCGAGAAAATTCCAATAAATGCTGTTTATGGGGGAATGTTTAAATTTTCCAAAAATCTTCAAGAGAACGATAGCTTTTCGAAATGCTATAAAAAGGAAATGAACCGATTAAAAAACAATCCGTGGACTTCCGGTATGGTGAGCAGGGAGTAGGACGCGTTTTTCCCTCTCTCCCTCATGTTTTTTTAAATTCTACGTTTTAAGACTCCAAACCCTCACAATTCTTGTTTATATGCTAGTATCGATATAGCTAACTAAGTATTTATCTTCGCAAAGATGACATCCAAGACTCCAAGACCAAAACGGGGCGATGTTCAAAATGAGGAGGAGGCTGACGACGCTTTTAGCAAGGCCTGGCTGGCCACCCTACTTGAAAGCCACAAAGAGGCTATGACCACCGAGTTCAGAAAAGCCATTACCACTCTGGAAAATAAACTTGACCAAATGAAAACGGACGTGGCCGACAACGGACAGCGGGTCAAGTCCCTGGAGGAGAATGCGGAATCTGTAAGCGAAAGAATTGTGTCGCTAGAGGCTACATGTGCGGATCTGAGGGCTAGCCATGCTATGCTAAAGGCTAAAGCGGAGGACCTCGAGGCTCGAGGGCGACGTAACAACCTTTGGATCATTGGACTACCAGAACAGATTGAGGGCCCGAGAGCAACATCCTTCTTCGCCACCCTTTTATCCCAAATTCTTGGGGCAGAGACCCTCCCTAACCCTCCAGAATTGGACCGCGCACACAGGTCTCTGGCAGCTAAACCGAAGCAGGGTGAAAAGCCTAGGCCTGTTATCATCAGGTTCCATAACTATCAAACCAAAGAACGGGTGATCCGGGAGGCCAGAAAGAGAAGAGCGGAGATGCAGTACGACGGTCAACAAATTACTTTCTACGAGGATTATACCCCGGCTGTGTTGGAACAGCGAGCACCGTACCGCAATGTGATGGCACTACTTTACAAGCGGGGGCTGAGGCCTAGTCTTCACTACCCGGCTAAACTGATGATTACGGAAGAGAGTGGGGACAGACTACGCTTCATGTCTGTTGGAGATGCCGAAGCGTACCTCAAGGCCAAGATAGCCTAGAGTGGACGGCTACCCGACGAGTACCCAGTGGTAAGCTAACCTGACGCCGGGAGCAATGAACAATGAATGTAGAATGCGAGACTGAATTTATAGACATTGGTTGGGCTAAACTGGTCGACTGCGTTAGACCTGACACTTAGACCTCATGGGGAGATGCTATTGACATTAAGCGGACTGGCTTCTGAAACTGAACTTTATACTTCCCAAATAGCCGACGCGGATTATATTTGCCCGTATTTCTAACTCCCTTTTTTTTTTAATTCTTATTATTCTTTAATAGCCCTTATTTTACATGTGTCTCTCTCTCATTCAAACTGTAGACGTTCCCTCTGTTTAGAGGCTGCTAGATAAATAGAATGGACCGGTTTGACAGGATAATGAAGGTTCTATTTGTATGCTTTAGGAGTACTCAATGCGCAGAGACTGGGCCTGAATTTACTAGGCCATTTACCTAGGTCTAACGGACACCTCGGGGCCAGCTGAAACCAACACCAACAGCAATAGACATGATTACGACGTATTGAGTGTTCGGCCGAACTTGTGGACCTTGGTTATATTATAGTGCCCAGTCACTATAGATTGGCCACCTATGCCTCAGAAGGGGAATATTGTTATTTCAATCGGAGTGACTCCTTCAAAAGGAACCCTATGCCAACCAAGGTTGCTATAGCCATGACCTTGTGAATGATTGCATGCCGTTTTCTTCTGCTCCCTATTTTGTATTTTTTGTTTTTGCCCCCCCCCCTTTTTTTCTTTTTATCTTTTATATATGTATATAATCTTCCCTTTTTTTCTTAACTTAATTTGTCTTTTCTTTTGTATGGATTTATATACATATGACTCTCTATGCAGGGTGAGCATATTCAGGGTGCACATGCTCCTCTTAATATTTGAGGGTCTCAATACAAACAAACCGGATAGTATCTATTGGGTGGTGGGGGTTTTGTATGCATGTTTCAAGAAGCACTCAAGGTACTGACTGAACCAATTCAATTTGCACACGCTTCTTTTTACTGTCTTAAGGTACAGGTCTCTAACACTGCCGAATGTAACTAACCACATTACCTCTCTATACATATTTTATGTACATTGTGAGGTCCCTGAATCGTGTAACCCCTGTAACTGCATATACCTCATGTTTATTACTATGTTACTCTTTAAATGTATGTATATACATTTTTTTTAAATAGACAGAAGGAGAAAGGGGGGAAAAAAAGAATAGAAGAGAGTGGCACCTCTGTTTCAACTCTGTTTTGGTTTTGCAATCTTTGTATCCCTAGTGGGCTTGGTAGCAGGGGCTAAAGACACTCTCCCCGAGCTGTTATAGGCTGGAGGCGGGCTTTGCCCAGGTCCACTGAATTATAGGTTGACCTACACACACTGGAACGCCTCGGTTTACTTGTTCACTCTCAACTTTCAAATCCAGAGCCTGCAGGATAATGAAAGACCCCCACCACCCCAATAACAGCCTGTTCCAGCTGCTGAGGTCAGGCAGACACCTGCGAACCCCAGCTACTAGGACGGAGAGGCTTAGGCTCAGCTTCTTCCCCCAGGCCATCAGAGCCTTGAACAATAAACATTGAGTGCCACAGAACACTGAACTATCCACACACAAGCATACATGAGCACACACACGACACGCACGCTGTGCACGCTCACACACTAGCAGCCACTTTAACACTTTAACAAGAGCGGGCACACACTCATGCCGCACACACGCACACGTATGGCCAAGAGGAAAGGCCACTTTAAATTAGTATAACAACAGGAACAGTGTATTGCACTACTAAAGCTACCTAGCATGTCCTATATGCTCTGTAAATAACTATGTACAGATACCGAGATGTCACACCATGTTACCTGTTACCTGTTTATTGCACAATGTTGTTTTTTTATTGGATTCTATTATATGTTGTACCACTGTATTGCACATCGTCACGGGCAAGACCACCCGCATTTCATTGTATACTTGTATGCTGTGACAAATAAAACTCTTGACTTGACTTCTATGGGTCGCACTCCTTATTGGTAGTCATTGGTAGCGGTTTTATGTCTATGCTCTAATGGATGAGCCCCGAGTTGTGTTGCAAATATCTTTCATTTCTATCACAATCTTTAATTTTTGAATTTAAGCATCCTTTTTTTGTTTTTGTTTTTATTTCTTATTTCTTTGGCTGTTCGAATGTTCTTTTAACACAAATTTAGAAGTTTATCCATAACCATATTGGAAGCTGTTCGAAATTGATGGGAGAGAGGGGGAAAAGGGGAGTGAGGATGAAGTCTCCACCGGAAGGAATGTATCCGGAGAGGTACAGAGGCTGTTGCTGTTCGCTTAGGGACCAAGGGATGTACCCCCGGGTGAGTATGTTTGTGTATGGTTGTGTGGGTGTATGTGTGTGCGTCAACCCCCTACCCCCCCCCTCCCCCCCCCCTTTTCTCTATCCCCCTCTACCTTTCTCCTCTCTTCCAATGTTTTATCTTTTCAACTCAGGTATGTATATACTTAACAGAACATGGCAGTGACGGGCAGGAACATCCGTTTCGTCTCATGGTATGTCAAAGGGATGAATAACTCTATCAAGGCTAACAAGGTACTTAACCATCTACAGCACCTCAAGGGTGACCTTTGTTTTTTACAAGAGACACACATCTGCACCTCAGATATCCCCCGCATTAAGAGAGCATGGATGGGACATGTTTTTCATTCTAAATTCTCAGCAAAAGCCAGGGGAGCTGCAATTATTATACATAGGGATGTACCCTTCGAGCCTGCCACCATTTTAACTGATCTTGACGGACGATATGTTATAGTGTCAGGCAGACTGCATAACATTCCGGTGGTTTTGGCCTCAATATATGCACCAAATTGGGACAGTGATAAATTTGTATCTAATTCATTTTCCTCGATACCTAACCTTAATGATCATCACATAATTATCGGAGGAGACTTTAACCAGGTCCAAAACATAGAACTGGATAGGTCTTCGGATAGACGAACTACCATCTCCAAAGCGGCGAGCATCCTAAAATTTCATATGGAACAGCTTGGCCTTATAGACCCTTGGAGAGCAAGATTTCCTACCGATAAACTTTTCTCCTTCTTCTCCCATGTCCACCACACGTATTCGAGGATAGACTTCTTTTTACTAGATGAAAAACTACTACATAATGTAGTCTCTACTAAGTACCATAGTATAGTCATTTCCGATCATGCCCCGACATCCGTTGAAATTAACTTCCCCCAGGGTAGAACACCCTCTAAATTTTGGAGATTCTATTCCCACTTATTATCTTAACCTGAATTTAAGGATTTTATTCATGCACAAATAAAAATCTTCTTTGAGATAAACGACACACCTGAAGTTAGCAGTGACATGCTCTGGGAGGCCTTTAAGGCGTATCTCCGCGGACAGGCCATCTCCTTTACCTCTCATTTTGGGAAGCAGGAACAATCCAAATTAACGGGTATATCAGATGAGATTAAACGATTGGACATCCAGTATTCATCTAAACCAACTCCTGCTCTATACAAGAAACGACTCCAGCTCCAATCACAATATGATTTGCTCTAGACTAGTAAGATCGAGAGACTACTCCTGCACACCAAGCAATGTTTTTTCGAGCAGGGGGATAAGGCCGGAAAATTACTTGCGTACCAAGCACGAGTGGTGAGTGCCTCTAGACTGATTCCCAGGATAAAATCCCAATTAGGTGTCATTACAACAGACCCTACGGAAATTTCAGAAATTTTCTCTGACTACTATTCCAAACTTTGCACGTCGGAGTCCTCCCAGCAGGACTGGGATCGCCCAAACCCCCTCAAGTCTCTCAAGTACCCTCAGGCGAATAAAGCGGAAGCTGAAGAGTTAGGCATGCCTATAACCATCTCCGAAGTGACTGAGGCAATCAAATCTTTACAAAGTGGCAAATCACCCGGGCCAGATGGCTATACTACAGAATTTTATAAAACCTACTCCGCGTTGGTTGCTCCTTTTCTACTGAGAGTAATGACTCCCTTCTAAAGGGCCAAATGCCGCCCACGCTATCAGAGGCGTCACTGTCCCTGCTGCTCAAAAAAGGTAAAGACCCTCTCCTTTGTAGCAGTTACAGACCAATCTCCCTCCTTAATGTGGATTGTAAAATATTGGCTAAGGTCCTTTCATGCCGTCTTCAGAAGGTGGTCCCGTTCCTGATAGACCCGGATCAGACGGGTTTCATCATGGATAGACAATCCTTCTTTAACACCAGGAGGCTGTTAAATATCCTTTTCTCAACCACGACTGGCGTGCCGGAAATGGTACTCTCCCTGGATGCTGAGAAAGCGTTTGACAGTGGAATGGAGGTACCTGTTCCATACACTTGAGAAATTTGGTTTGGGACCGGGATTTATTTCATGGATAAAACTCCTATACTCGTCCCCGGTGGCCTCGGTTAATGTGAATGGTACCAAGTCGGGCCAGTTTGTGCTTTATCGCGGCACTCGTCAAGGATGCCCGCTTTCTCCCTTGCTCTACGCGCTCGCCGCAGAACCTTTAGCCATATGGCTCCGCAGTGAGGACAGATTTGAGGGGATTGAGAGGTTCGGCCTGGTTCATAAACTCTCATTGTATGCCGACGATCTCCTACTTTATGTCTCCAATCCGTCATCGTCCATCCCTGTTATCCTGGATATTCTAGAACAACATAGGCAGCTCTCTGGATACAAACTTAATCTCCAGAAAAGTGAATATTTACCTGTTAATGTATCTGCGGAACGGCTTCCTCAATCGCTTTTCCCCTTTAAAAGGAAGGATTCACATATCTAGGGATTTTTATGGCCAAATCACCGACAGAGCTCTTTGCAAAAAATGTCCGTCCTCTGCTGGATCGCTTTAAGCTAGATCTGACGAGATGGTCCTCTCTCCCACTCTCGCTTCTGGGAAGGGTTAACCTGATAAAGATGGTGGTCTTACCCCGATTTCTATACGCTTTTCAGCATATACCCATATTTATTAATAAAGCCTTTTTCACTTCAATTGATCAACTTATAGGTTCATTCCTGTGGGGTAACAAAAGAGCACGTATTAAGAGGACGATCATGCAACTTCCTAAATCGGAAGGGGGTTTGGCTTTGCCCAATCTTCGCTATTACTACTGGGCATGTAATATAAACAAACTCCTTTACTGGAGGACCGGGAGGGAGGAAGAAGACCAACCCCAATGGGCTCGGATGGAAGTCTCCTCTTCAAAGTACTCACTCTGGTCTGTGGCAACATCCCAACTACCCATTTCGATCCCTATTAAACAGGTGGCTCGGAACCAAATTGTGACGGATACTTTGAAAATCTGGAATAAGTTTAGGAAACAATTTGGCCTACACGCTCCGTCTGGGCTAGCTCCAATCTCTCGTAATCACCTATTCTTACCGTCCTGTTCTGATCCTGTATTCAGAAGCTGGGCGAACAAAGGTTTGCTAACCATTAATGACCTATACTCCGGAGGTGTGTTCTCGTCGTTTGCAGAACTATCAAAAGATAGTTTTTTCAGATCAGACATTTTGTTCAGAACCAATTCCCACAATTCCCTGGCCGTCCTCCAGACTCTAGGACTGACCCTCTCCTATCGCTCGGTACCGGGTGGAAAGGGCTCGTCTCAATTCTATATGATAAAATATTTTGGATGAACCCAACTTGCTTAGACTCCCTAAAAGCCAAATGGGATGAAGATTTGGGAATTATCATTACAGATGAACAATGGGATCATATATTAGACCTTGTACACACTTCCTCTATATGTGCAAGACACAGTTTGCTGCAGTGTAGGATCCTGCATAGGGTTCACTACACCAATGCGAGGTTAGCAAAGATATACCCGGATAGAACGGATGCGTGTAATAGATGTAAACAATCTCCAGCCGATTATATGCACATGTTTTGGACGTGCCCCAAACTCACAGAGTTTTGGACTGCAATATTTGATACACTGAGTAGGGTCTTGGGTGTGACGTTAGACCCTGATCCACCCACTGCCTTTTTCGGTATCCCGAATACCCCTTCAATCGCATCTAGGGCTGCAAAACGAGTTGTGGCGTTCACTACCCTCCTCGCTAGGAGACTTATTCTCTTTAAATGGATACACCCTTCCCCACCCACTCACAACAGATGGATACATGAGATACTACATTGTGTTAAGCTTGAGCGAATCAGATTCTCCCTAAAGGGCTCCCTTGAAACATTCCATGTGACCTGGCAACCATTTCTGCAACACATTGATACCCTGACTATCAATGAAGAGACTTAGAAAGGATAGAGCTTTACACCTCTAACTGCACTTCCATATATTTTATTATTATTTTATTCCTATTTTCTAATTCCCACCTTCCCTGTCCTGGTATGTATGGGTGTGAATGAGACCCCCGGGGGCTGGGTGGGTAACTGGGGGAGGGAGAGGGGAATGGGAGACGCAGCTGCAGAAGGTCAAACTACTCAAGAATTACCACAACACTATAGACAGGGATGGGGGAAAGAGTGAAATAATCTCATTGATGACTTTCTTCCACAGCCACAGCCGTGCTGGAGAGTTTTCTTTCTGTGTTTTTAGTTCTTTCTTTACTTCTTTTTATCTAAATATGTGTACATACTACAGATGGGTCTGATTGATATTATTATTGTTTTTTTGTTTTTCTTTCCCAGTAGCATCTATGCTGTATGTTTGGATGTTTTGCAGATGTGTTTTCAACAACTTCGGTGTGGGGGGGATGGGGTGGGTATGAGGGAGGGGAAGGGGAAATGAAAGGGGAAGAAAAGAAAAAAGATGGAAAATGTATGATGTCGACAATTGTAAATGTGCAATTAACTTTCCCTGCAATAAAGAAATTTATAAAAAAAAATCTGTTTCGACAATGTTGACTGCAAACAAGTCATTGATAAGCGACGGGCAGATTAGACACATAATTTAAAACATAGATTAGGCGTTTTTAACGCTAACATTGAAGTGGATGATGGCACTTAACAGGGTTTTCAATGTTAACTGGCCGGCACTGAAACTGTTAACATCCAAGGGCCCACATGTAGGCCCTCTTGAGGACGATTCGCCATGCTCCACTTTGCCGACCTCTAGCGGCTCGTGTGTGCATTTATTTGAATAATATGGGATGCACGATAATTATCGGGCCGATATCAGCAATTATGACGTCATCCCGATAAACCCGATAACGTTATTGATAGCTCCGATAACAGAATATTCACACACTGCCGATATGATCTGTTTGGCTTTTGTAGCTATGCTTCATAAATGGAACATAACGAAAGAGATGGTCCATGTTGTCCTAAGAGACAACGCACGTAACATGTCAAAGGCTATGGAGGATTACAATGTTGATAGCCTGGGCTGCATGGCCCACACCTTACAGCTGGCTGTGAACAAGGCTGTGCTGAACCAACGAGCTGTGATTGACTGTGTTGCCATCGGTCGGAAGATTGTTGGACACTTTAAGCACTCCCAAGTAGCGACCAACCGCCTGGAAGGGTTAATGGTGGCCCTGAAAATAACAAAATCACGACTCCAACAAGACGTGGCCACACGTTGGAACAGTACATTCTACATGCTCCAGAGTCTGGTGAAGCAGAAGCAAGCTATCGCAGCTTATGCTGTAGAATACAAGTTGCCAGCAACACTCAACGCCGACCAATGGACCCTGGTTGAAAACATCTTGACCATCCTCGATCCGTGTGAACAGCTGACTAGAAATATTAGCAAAGCTACAGCCACTACTGCAGACATGATCCCCTCCATCCAAGCCCTAACACGCCTGCTAAAACAAACCGTCCCAAAACAGACCACGGAGTGAAAACTATGAAGGAGACCCTGTTAAAAGCAGTCCAAAGGCGTTTTGGTGACATAGAGGAAACGCCCATGTATTATATCTCCACGATATTAGACCCGAGGTACAAGGACCGCTACTTCAGCCGTGCATCAAAACGTCAAGCTACAGAAATGCTGCGGGAACAGCTGCACAATATCGAGACAGACACCCCCGGCCCCCAGTCAGATGAGCCACCGGCAAAGAGGACCAGGGAAGACGAGAACAACAACAACTCGCTCTTGGGAATGTTTGAGGCAATCATGGAAGAAAACACAGAGGCTGCCTGCAACTGAACAACAGGACGACAGCAGAGTGGATGCGGACGTAAGTGTATATTTAATTTTAATGTTTTATGAACACTGTATAACTTGTGTTATGGAACCGGTAAAACGTCATCGTAATTAGATCCCGTTCTTCTGTGCTTTTGTTTTTACTGTTAGCTCCAGTCCTATCTGTTGGAGCCCACGCTTCCCATGAGCCGTTGCCCGCTGGAATACTGGCGTAGCAACCAGTCCCGTTACGAGTGCCTGGCCCAACTTGCTCGTAAATTTCTGTCAGCGCCTTGCACTAGCGTTGACTCTGAGCGTTTGTTTTCTGCTGCTGGACACGTGATGACCGAGCAAAGGAACCGACTCGCATGCGAGAAGGCAGAGATGCTAATCTTCATTAAAAAAAATCTCCCACTGATCCGACCAGAATTTAAAAAACAGTAGAAGAGTTACAAAAAAAATAACAATACAGGGTCAAACATGAATCTATCTGTCTCGCTCTCTCTCCCCTCTCTCTCTTTGAGAAAAAAAATGAAAACAATTGAAAGTTTGAAACCTCAATGCTTCAAAAAACCTCAAAAAAAAGGGTTCACTCACTGTCATTTATATTGATTATTATTTATAAATAATATTAATCCTTTGTTCTGTAAAATGACTGTTTGTTACTGTGTGGAACTTGTTTCAGTAGCTTATTTGTTTTTGATACTGTGAGGAATGCACTTTTTCAGTTTGTATACTTTACAATTTACATAGAGACATATCTGACTGTCCGATTTTACCTGCCAGTATTTAATTTGAATCCCAGGCTTATGCAAAGATTTGCAACAGTTCTAGAGGCCTTTATTTAATTTTTACATCACTGAGTGATGAACCTCACTATGACAATTGGCAAATATTTATATTTTGCAGTGTTATGTTTACAAGTTATTGACGGATTGTGAATTTTCTGATTCAAATTATATTTATTTGGAAAAATAAATATGGTCACTTTATCAGTCAAAACTGTTGTCTTGGCTTTGTTTTGTTCATAGTAGTAACGCTCATGTCATGATAAATCTGGTTAGGTCAAAACTACAGGAATATACATTTAAAAAAAAAAATTATAATACAATAAATATCGGTTATCGGTATCGGCCTTGAGGAGCAGAAAGTTATCGTTATCGGGGTCAAAAAAATCTATATCGTGCACCCCTACAATATATAGATAGAATTAAAGCCCTATTTGTTGCCTGTCGATTGCCCTTTCAGGTGACAAGATCCGTTCAGCGGTTCTCGAGTTACATGCCGATATGTGAGGTGTGCGCCAAAGTACACATTACCACCCCCAACTCCCGGGGCTCTAGCTCTGTCAATCATTTGGCGATCTCGAAAACCTTTGGACAGGGTTGTAGCCAATGAGTGTGGCTTTCCAATGATACCCCACATGGGGATCTAATACGGTCTGTATTGATTGATTTATGATAAAAAACATTCAGCGCCAGGTAGGGCTGGGCGATAAAACGATAACGATAACTATCGCGATAAATTATTTCCTCTAAATAAACATGAAACGTGGTCGCAAAGTTTCGATATATCGATTTTCCAAGCTTGGATATCAGCACACGCGCACTAACAACCAATCAGTGAAGGAGATGGCGACAGCGAAGGAGACCCGCGGTGCACCTCTGGGTAGTAAACAAGAATGGCTAGGATAATTAGCTTTCACGCCGCTATTTTATAGTTTACGTGCGGAGTGGGTGTGTGGCGTGAATTCTGAGGGTACGGTTAGAGTAGTGTGGGGTATGCTGCGCCGTGGTGGACGTTGTTGCAATGTATTGGGGCGGAACGGAGTATTTTAGGGTGATAGTTAGTACATTGGAAACAAGGCTGGCTAGGATCATTAGCTTGCACGCCGCTATTTTATAGTTTACGTGTGGAGTGGGTGTGTGGCGTGAATTCTGAGGTAACGGTTAGAGTAGTGTGGGGTATGCGGTGGACGTCGTTGCAATGTATTGGGGCGGAACAGTGTATTTTAGGGTGATAGTTAGTACATTGTCGTGGAATACACCGCTTGCTCTGGCTAACTGTGTTAGTTCCATTCTTATAATGCATATGATCCAGTGGCGGTAGGTTGCCCCCTGGTGGAATATAATAATCTATGCACTGAGCCGTGTTTACTGCGTAGAAGAACGGCGCCGGGCATAAGAAGTTAATTAAACTTGACAGAAATTATATCGACGATAATTATCGATATAGAATGATATGAAAATAATTTTATAATTTTATCGCGATTGCGTTTTTGGCCATATCGCCCAGCCCTAGCGCCAGGGATTAACCGGGTCCCGTTGTAGCTATGCCACGCTTTAAAGATAGGAGTGCGTCACCTTGTTTGTAGAGCTATATCTATATTCTATATTATAGCTATGGGGGCAATACTATGGTAATTTGACACTGACTTTCTTCCGTCTAAGATGCAAAAAAGAGATAATTTTTTCATGCATACGTTCACGCGGTATCCCGTGGTGAATATAGGTATAATTTCAGAGTGATCCGCGATAATTCCTGGGAAGCGAGTAATAGGGTGCAACGTGAATTCTACTATAAGTGTAACTGAGGGGTACAATTCCCTGACTGTATTACTAGATATGATACTTACTACCACTACCTTTGTACTTAATATTCGGCCACCCAGTACACGGCATAAATATATTATGATGAACACTGTCACGTAGATGAAACGGATCCAACACAAATGTACGAATTAGAAATAGGTCTTTATTTCTACACAGCGATGGTGTGTAGAGCAAGCACTTAATCAAATCAATCACATTTATGAATGGAATTAGTATGCACTTTTATGGCAAGAGTACTCGTCGGTATATCAATAGAGAATGTCCAATCTCTGAAGGCGCATGTGGTACATATACGACCTGGAATAGTATAAGGAATAACAGCAATGATACTTTAATGATTATATACTGGCTACACTAGAGGGGGTTAATCCGGTCGCTTGTAAGCCGACAGGAGTAGGAGGGGGGGGGGGTAGAATCCGGCTGCCTCATCCGGCCAAGGGTATCCCAGGTGAACCCACTGTAGTGCCGTTCAATGCGCCGGCGATCCTTGGACCACAGATGAAAGCAGGTGGACTCTTTGTGGGCCGGCGTTCTCCGGTCCACGGAGGAGAGACGTGAAGCGACCTCGTCTTGCAGAGCGTCTCCTCACCTTGCGTCCTCTCCAGGGGGGGGGGTTCCAACACACGGCAGTGTCGGGGGTCTTTATCCATGGAATAATCAAAGTATACAAAGCATAATCCGTGCCTGGGAAGGCAGGCTGTCGTCGGTAGAATAATCCGGTATACAGGTCCACTCGCTCGTCGGCTCTGGGGCTCCTCGGGTGCAGCTTCACGTGGGGTCAACCACCCTGGATAAGCAGCCAGTTCTCTGCCCGAAACGATGGGGTACTGACTACGGTAGTATTCTCACCGCACGAAGCACTATATATTAACAGACTATTATTAGCTTAATAGACTACGTCCAACTCGACGATATAGTGCCAAATATGACTATTCAAATATTAATATACACGATGTCTCAATACCGATGGTAGGCGAACTTGGCCTTACTCCCACACGTGGCGTCGCGGGGAGGCTTTACGTCTGTGACTCTATTGGAGGGTAAGAAACTGGACTGAAAAGAAAGTCCTACTTTAGTAGCGCAGTATATATACGCACTATGAACAAATAGTCCCATTAGTGGTGCGGTAGCCAGATTCCTACGCGGAACTAGGACTTGTTCGTACATGTGGAGCGGTACGTTTGAACTGGGTCTGAGGGGTATGGCAGCCTGGCACCAAGGTCTCGACCAATAGTAGAATGGAGACTATTATGGGATGTTCAGTAGGCTAGAATGGATATTCAATGCATATTGTACAAGGAATATACAAGGGATATCAGGGAATATTAGAGAATATACAAATACAATTAAATATATATATATAAATAAATATATATATTCGGTTTAATCTGGCCCTTCACAACAGCCACCCCCTGATTGGTCCCAGACCTAATCAGTTAAACAGAGACAGATTAATCGCGTTGTCTATTTACACATAAGGGTTTGCTGTAGGGGTCAGTCAACTTCACAAAGTCATAGGGTTTTAGGGTCATGGTCATCATCGATTGTGTCTGGGAGTCGGGCAGTTCTATGAGCCTCGCCACGGGACGGGTGTAAGTGCGACCCTGGACGAGCACTTCAGCTGCTCGGACCTTGCCGTCGGCACCGGTGATCACTTTGCTTACGCGGCCGGCCGGCCACATAGCTCTGGGCAGTGATTGATCAATAATCATGACGACTGTTCCTTCTGTCAAATTGTCTCTCTCCTTTACCCACTTCTGGCGGGTCTGTAGAGACGGTAGGTAGTGCAGTAGGAAACTGCTCCAAAACTTGTCGGCTAATACTTGGCTGTACCTCCACATTCGTCGGCCGTTCGCTTCTTCAGGCCGGTACATTGTCTGGGGTAATGCAGGATCTAGCCGCCCCATCAGGAGTGTGTTGGGGGTAACTGGGTAGATAACAGTGCTCAATCCACAGAACACAGGCTTCTTATTTTCCACCTCCTCTGGACTTGCTTCCCTCGGGATAGGCATGGGCCACTGTCCTTCCGGGAGTCTTAGGAATGCGGGGCCGTCACTGTAAGCATTGTGACGGGTGAGGTCATCCAGGGGCATCCCCCGGGTGATGACGTCAGCTGGGTTCTGTTTTGTATCAACGTAGCGCCACTCTGTTTCTCCGGTTAACTCTTCGGTTAAGTCTTGAATCTCGGTGACTCTGACTCCCACGAAGACTTTGTACTTGCATGAGTCCGATTTGATCCAGGCGAGTACTGTCGTGGAATCTGACCACAGGATTGTTCTAGACACCGGTATGGTGAGCTCCCGTTGGATGAGCGTGGCTAGGTGCGCTCCGGCTAGGGCTGCGCAGAGCTCTAGACGTGGGATAGATTGTTGCTTGCGTGGGGCTATTCTCGAGCGGGCGAGGACAAATGCTGTGTAGATCTCTCCCCCCTTCTCTTGGGCCCGCAAGTAGGCTACTGATCCGTATGCGACCTCTGAGGCGTCACTGAAAACGTGTAAGTCCATTTTACATGTCTCTGGCCTCACCGTGGGTGGGAAGTAGCTTCGGCGCATATTAACGCCTGGGAGTGAGTGGAGCTCCATCTCCCACTCTCTCCAGGTGGATGCAAGGTGTGCGGGAATGGGGTCGTCCCAGCCCTGGTCCTTGTCCCACAATGCTCGTACAATCATTTTTGCCCTGGTGGTGTACGGTAGAATACATCCTAGCGGGTCATATTGTCGGGCGAGTGTTGTGTACACACTCCGTCTGGTGGTCGGCGCCGCCGCCGGCCTTCCCTGCTCCGTAGTCAGGGGCTTGTGTCTGTAGTGAAGCGAATCTGTTTTGAATCGCCACACCAATCCCAGGGTCATCTCCTGGGCTTCTCCCGGGATTGTAGCCATCCAGGTCTCGCTGCTGGCTGCCTTGTCCTCGGAGGAGAGGCTGCGCAGTACTTGCGGATCGCTGCTGGCCCACTGCCTGAGATCAAAGCCGCCTTTGATCAATGAGGCGCGGAGTTTAATCAGGAGAGCCTCGGCTTCTTCCTGTGTTGAAAGGCGTTGTAGACAGTTGTCTACGTAGAAGCTGTTCTTTACGCTGTGTCGGACCTCTTCGTCCGCTGCTGGGTCCTCTGCTACATGTTTCTGTAGTGCAAATGTAGCACAGCAGGGGCTGCACGTCGTTCCGAAGGGGAGGACTTCCCATTGGTAGATGGCTGGGTGCTCATCTCCTGGCTTCTCTCTCCATAGGAACCGTAACAGGGGCTTGTCCGCCTCTACTAATCTCACCTGCAGGAACATTCCTTTAATGTCCCCGCTGATGGCCACCTTTTCCTGGCGGAAGCGGAGTAGAACGCCGAGTAGGGAGGGGCCGAGTGTGGGACCGGGCAGTAACTCTTTATTCAGATTTTGGGATCCGATCTGGTAGCTGCAGTTAAATACTATGCGGTCTTTACCGTTGTGATGGACCTTGTGGTGAGGCACGTACCACGATTCAGTGGTCTGGTCAGCCTCTTTAATGTCCATCTTTGTGACGTGTCCCGCTGTGATGAGCTTCTCAATCTCAGCGCGGTATACACTCTCTTGGGCGGGGTTCTTGGCTAAGCGCCGCTCCGTGTTCAGCAGGTACCGTTCTGTGGCGTCTGTCTTGGCGTGGAAAGTAGGCATTCCTTCTCGCCGCATGAGTGGCGTGGCGTATCTCAACACGCCGTTGACCGGGACTCTCTTGGTCCCTGTCTCGAGGAGGTGAATGGCGTAAATGTCATCTTTAGAGCGAATATCTTTCTTTCCGTTCTTAAAGGGCATTTGTTCCAAGGTCCATAACCGCTCTACGTGTTGCAGGAGTGCGGTTTCTCCCTCTGTGACTCGGGAGTGGAGACATCTAGTGGCTGTACTTCGGTTGAGAGATTTGGCGAGCGGGCCTTGGAGAGTCCATCCCAAACGGGTCTCGACTGCTGCAGGACAGCCTCGGGGTCCGGTATGAACCCGGTCTATCGGGACAATGAGGTCTGCATGGTCGGAGCCTATCAACAGGGTCGGCATAGCATTGTCTATGAGCGGGATCGGTAACTTGCGCAGATGTACATATTTCTCCATCAGCTTGGCGACGGGGTATGTGTACCGCGACAGTCCTATTTCTTGGCTGGTGAAAGCGTCTGTAATCTGGTACCGTCGCTCAGGCTGGCCGCTTGCTGCGATAGAGAATGAGACATTCTCGCCCTTTATCGTCTTCAAATCTCGTCTTATTGTCCGAATTGTCATTTGGGTTTCGCTTCCCCGCAGCCCTAGCTGGGCCGCAGCGGAGGCGAGCAGAAGGGTCTTCTCGGACCCGTCATCGAGGACGGCGTAAGTGTCCAGGACTTTATTCTGGTAGCTTAGTGTCACACGCACTACTTTTAGGAGTACTCGGGCTCCACTGCTGCTGGCGGGATCGATGTACATGACGCTCGCTTTGCTGCTGGATGGTGCGGGTGGAGGGCGCCGTCTGTTACTGTCGTGAAGTATGTCCAGATGGGCTCCATCGCACTTGGTGCACCTTTTCTTTAAGCGGCATTCGGCTGCCATGTGTGAGCGCGCACAGCGAAAACAGCGCTTGTTGGACTTTATCCATTGACTTGCTTCCTCCGCGTTCAGCTTGGGGAAGGAGTCACATTGCGCTAGCCAGTGTTCTTTCTCACAGTAGGGGCACACTATCTTCCACTTCTCCGTTCTGGAGGGGGTACTGTGGCTCCTGCTGCTCGGTACTGACTCCGATTGGTGCATCACAGTCACCGATCTTCTTCCATCATTTAGTCGTCTGGTTCCTTCTCTGGAGCCAGGGGTGCTCCGTCCGAATGTATCTAGCCGTAGGCTGCTGACTTCTCTCGCCAGGAAGTCTGCTAGATCGAGGAGGTTCGGTTCGGGGCCATTCGGGTCTCTGTGGTCTCTCTGTCGCCTAAAACGCTCCTGTCGAGCGGGCGGCAGCTTCTCCAAGATCCTTTCCACATTTGAGTTGGCGTAAAGTTCATGCCTCCCCTTCTCTCTCTGCGCTCCCAACATCCCTACCAGGGACTGCACTCTGATGGACAGGTCGTCCAGTGCTCGATTGTCTATTGCTGGGGGTAAGCGGTCGATGTGTCGGATCTCCTGGATCACGTAATCCCATATGCGCCCATACCTCTGGTCCAATGCTACCAGCGCTGCTGTGTATGGGGTGGTGGAAGTCGCGTAGGCGAGCGCTATATTATGTGCGCGGGGTACCTTTAAGTGCTTCAGTAGGATGGCGTATTTGTGGCGTTCATCCAATACATCCACCAACATGGTCTCCAGACACATGCGGAGTTCTGTATACTGGGCCCGGTTCTCTTGGGTGAAGTCGGGTACCATAGGCGTGCCAATGTATGACGCTGACTGTGGATACATCGGCGAGCGTTGGGGGAGAGGCCTCCTAGGCGAGTCTCCTCCCGCTCCTTGGTATGGGCTGGTACCGGCAGTGTACCATGGCCCGCTTGTCCAGGTGCTGTTCCTCGGTGCGGGTCGTGCGTCGTGCTCACCCGTGTATAGAGTCGGGGGTCTGTAGCGCAGCTCCGCGGGAGTATAGCCTGGGCTGTACCGGACCTCCTGGTCCGGTAGAGTACTGTGCTGTCGTCGGGCGTGGTTCTCCTCCTCTTCCTCTTCGTCTTCAGTTAGGTCATCCAGTGCTTGTAGTCTCTGGTTTAGCCTCTCCACAGGATATGCTGCTCCTTCCCGGTTGCTAGGTCTCGCTTGGACCGGTGGGGGGAGGTGGTCTGTGGGGGGTATAGACCTCGTCTGTTGGTCAAGTTCAGGGTTGTTTACTCGGCTAGGGGATGCCACCCTGGAGGTGTGTCTAGACGAGTTCCTGGAGCCTCTGGCGGAGGGAGAGGGTGTTGTCCGTCTGATCAGCTGTTCTATTAGTTGCGCTTGCTGTCTGTCGCGCTCTGCGTCCCGTAGAGCACCAGCAGCTGCTCGCTGGCTGTCTGCTCGGTCTCGGGCCACATTCTCTTCTCTCTGAATGCGTCTTATTTCTAGACGTATATGCTCTTCTTCGCTCCGCTGCTGGATCTGCAGTCGGTCGCGTTCAGCAGCGGCGTTCAGGCTGATGAGGAAGGCCTGCTGTAGGGTCCTCTCTGCCTCGTTGGGAGAAGGCGGTTGTATAGGGGAGCCTTCCCTCGGGGTACTCCTTGCGGAGCCTTGGAGCTCTATCTCCACGGTGCTCTCCCCGTCTTCTTCCGTGCCGAGTTCTCTCTCGGTAGCGTTGTATTCCTCCCGGGACTCATCGGGGACTACTTCTTCAGTACTGGCGGGGTGTGAAGTCATGTCTGGTTCCCACTGGTCCCCACCGTGAACTTGGTCAGTTACATCAGAACCCGTAGGGGCCTCTATGGTCGGGGTAGTCTGGGCGTTGGGGTTAGACATACTTTTACTTTCTAGTTTTACCGCGTTTACTGTTAGTAGAAGACTAGGTTGTTGACTGACAGCGTAAGCCTCTGAGTACTGAGGGAGCCGTCGTTCGCGCTGCGGGCGTTGGTTAGGAGGATCGTTTCGTGGAGTGTTCATCATAGGCCATTTCAATATTAATAACACTATATTAATATTACACTAATTACCATCCGGCTCGAAGGACCAATTGTAACTGAGGGGTACAATTCCCTGACTGTATTACTAGATATGATACTTACTACCACTACCTTTGTACTTAATATTCGGCCACCCAGTACACGGCATAAATATATTATGATGAACACTGTCACGTAGATGAAACGGATCCAACACAAATGTACGAATTAGAAATAGGTCTTTATTTCTACACAGCGATGGTGTGTAGAGCAAGCACTTAATCAAATCAATCACATTTATGAATGGAATTAGTATGCACTTTTATGGCAAGAGTACTCGTCGGTATATCAATAGAGAATGTCCAATCTCTGAAGGCGCAGGTGGTACATATACGACCTGGAATAGTTTAAGGAATAACAGCAATGATACTTTAATGATTATATACTGGATACACTAGAGGGGGTTAATCCGGTCGCTTGTAAGCCGACAGGAGTAGGAGGGGGGGGGGGGTAGAATCCGGCTGCCTCATCCGGCCAAGGGTATCCCAGGTGAACCCACTGTAGTGCCGTTCAATGCGCCGGCGATCCTTGGACCACAGATGAAAGCAGGTGGACTCTTTGTGGGCCGGCGTTCTCCGGTCCACGGAGGAGAGACGTGAAGCGACCTCGTCTTGCAGAGCGTCTCCTCACCTTGCGTCCTCTCCAGGGGGGGGGGGTTCCAACACACGGCAGTGTCGGGGGTCTTTATCCATGGAATAATCAAAGTATACAAAGCATAATCCGTGCCTGGGAAGGCGGGCTGTCGTCGGTAGAATAATCCGGTATACAGGTCCACTCGCTCGTCGGCTCTGGGGCTCCTCGGGTGCAGCTTCACGTGGGGTCAACCACCCTGGATAAGCAGCCAGTTCTCTGCCCGAAACGATGGGGTACTGACTACGGTAGTATTCTCACCGCACGAAGCACTATATATTAACAGACTATTATTAGCTTAATAGACTACGTCCAACTCGACGATATAGTGCCAAATATGACTATTCAAATATTAATATACACGATGTCTCAATACCGATGGTAGGCGAACTTGGCCTTACTCCCACACGTGGCGTCGCGGGGAGGCTTTACGTCTGTGACTCTATTGGAGGGTAAGAAACTGGACTGAAAAGAAAGTCCTACTTTAGTAGCGCAGTATATATACGCACTATGAACAAATAGTCCCATTAGTGGTGCGGTAGCCAGATTCCTACGCGGAACTAGGACTTGTTCGTACATGTGGAGCGGTACGTTTGAACTGGGTCTGAGGGGTATGGCAGCCTGGCACCAAGGTCTCGACCAATAGTAGAATGGAGACTATTATGGGATGTTCAGTAGGCTAGAATGGATATTCAATGCATATTGTACAAGGAATATACAAGGGATATCAGGGAATATTAGAGAATATACAAATACAATTAAATATATATATATAAATAAATATATATATTCGGTTTAATCTGGCCCTTCACAACAATAAGCGTTGGCATTTCTTGCCTGGACACGCTACTATTTCTAATAAAATAATAAGTATTATGTTAGGGGGGGGGGGGGGTCGTTTTTTTATGCTTTGATGGCCAGTAACAGCATTCGTGTTGAACACTACAGAAGCCGATCAGCTGGACGGATATGAAAACGTTGTTGGATCAAGCTGAAATTGATGTCAGATAGTCCTTACCTGTGGTCGGTGGTATTCCAAAAAGAATATTCCAATTGTCTGATCGCAATTTCCAGTATTGGTGTCCATCTGGTCCCGGACATAATTTGGCACAACTTATGGATCGAGTGTGCCAGATGCGTTTCGAAGTGCTCGGATAACAAACGTAGTGCTGAAAATATACACTTTGACTGCTGTTTTGACAGGGTTAGGGTATTTACTCTTGGCTACATTTGAAGAAAAAAAACGCAACATTAATTCATACATTCTGTAAAGGTGGATAATGTCATTGTGGGTCCGGTACCAAACTTAATTGCCGACCCCTGCTGTAGGGAGTCAGAATGGTACTATATATACTGATTGAGTCAGAATGGTACTTGTAGATACTGTAGGAGTCAGAATGTTGCTGTAGATAACTCAACTCAACTCAAAGTTTTTAATCTTTTTTTGTATCCACTTTTTCTCCTCCTGTTTTTCCTCCCATCCCAATTTAGTTGTGCCAATTCCCCCCTCTCCTTCCTGGTCGTTGCTCACATGTGCCCCCCACTGGTCGGTCTAGGGAGGGTTGATAGATACTATCGCATGTCCCCTCCGATACATGCAGAGTCAGCCAGCCACTTCTTTTCACCTGCCAGCGCGGACTCTCATTGGTGAGGTGTAACGTGTGGGAGGCTCACACTACCCTTACCATCTCCCTTCCTTGCTGTGCAGGCGCCCTGACCGACCTGTAGGAGTCGCTGTTTACAACGACTAGATTACCACCCACCGGCTTCCCTCCCGCTGACTCTGCCAATTGAGCCAGTATGACGGCCGGCCAAGCCGGAGGCAACGCTGACAGCTGGATTCGATACCAGTGTCTCTCGAGTTGGTGACGAGCGCTTAGTCCGCTGCGCCACCCAGCCGCCCAACTCAAAGTTTATTTAAAACAACCTGTAGATAACTGTAGATAACTCAACTCAACTCAAAGTTTATTTAAAACAACCTGTAGATAACTCAACTCAAAGTTTATTTAAAACAACCTGTAGATAACTGTAGATAACCCAACTCAACTCAACTCAAAGTTAATAACAACCGCAGTTGACCAAGGTGCTGTACAGGTCAATAAAAGGCTAACACAGGGAATGCAATGTGGCACAAAACATACCATGGTACTGTATACAGCACAATACAACAATATACAACAATGCAAGAAATACAGTACAGAGAATGGAGATACATGTTTAAAATCGGGTGCCCAGCTCAACCTGAGTTGAAAGCCAGGGAGAACAAATTAGTCTTCAGAGAGGACTTAAAATTATCTAGGGACTGGGCAGATGTAATGTGCCAGGGCAGGCTATTCCAGAGCCTAGGGGCAGCCTCTGGTCTTCAGCCTAGTCCTAGGGACAACCAGCAGCAGCTTGATCTCAGTGGTCACAGTGCTCAGGCAGGAGCATGAAAGTGCAGGAGTTCAGACAGATACTGAGGTGTCAGCCCATGTAGAGCTTTAAAAACAAACAACAAAATCTTCAAATCAATTCTAAAACGCACTGGGAGCCAATGGAGTGAGGCCAAGACCGGAGTGATGTGGTCACGCTTTCTCTTACCAGTGAGGAGACGGGCTGCTGCATTCTGCACAAGCTGCAGGCGATGCAATAGTGACTGGTCGATACCAACATGCAGTGAGTTGCAATAATCCAGCTGTGTGTTAATAAAAGCATGGACTACCCTCTTTAAGTCACTGGGGGAGAGATGGCCCTTTATCTTGGCTATGAGCCTTAATTGGAAAAAACTAGATAATGTTTGGAGTCAGAATGGTGCGGCTCAAAACTGACTTGTACTGACATGAAAGTGTGCATTTCAATCTTTAGACTGTACTGTAAGATGGAAAGAAACTGAGCTGAGTATGGAGGGATGCCGTGTCCACTGTCCACAGAAGGAATTTAACGTTCTGAGCTGGTTGGCTATGACTCCACATTTAAACCAGGAATTAAATGCTTTGTCTATATTTCTCTGGTCTAGAGCCCCTCCTACTGTCAGTCTATATTTCTCTGGTCTAGAGCCCCTCAAGTCAAGTCAAGTAAAATGTATTTATAAAGCACATTTCATACACGGAGGCAATCCAAAGTGCTGTGCACAAAAAAAAGAAAAAAGGCACAGCATAAAAAAAGAATGATTCACTGGAATTCAAAAATATATAAAAGGAACACAGAAGGGTACAGTATAAAAGCGGTACACTCTCACAAATAGATTTTCAGTGCACTAAAACAAACAAAGCAATAAAAAGTGCAGTAAAGTGCAAAAAATGCAGTAGTTTAGCAGCAGTTAAAAGCAGAAACAAACATAAAGGTTTTTAGCCTATTCTTAAGAATAGGCAGAGTTGGGGCAGATCTAAGATCTTCTGGCAGTTTATTCCAGCTATGTGTGGCATAGTAGCAGAATGCAGCTTCACTGTGTGGAGGGTTCGTAGTGTAGAAGCAACTCAGAGATGTATTTAGGACCTGACCCGTTAAGTGATTTATAGACTAGTAACAGTATTTTAAAGTCTCTATTCTATGACACACTGGTAGCCAATGCAGAGATTTGAGGACTGGTGTGATGTATTCAGCTTTCCTAGTCCGTGTTAAACCTCTACCAGCAGCATTCTAAATGAGCTGCAGTTGTTTGATTGTTTTTTTTGGGGAGGCCTGAGAAAAGACAATAGTCTAACCTGCTAGAGATGATGGCATGAATTCGTTTTTCTAGGTCTTGTTTGGACATATAGCCTCTAATTCTTGCTATATTTTGAAGATGGTAAAAGGCAGATTTTCTTATAGACTTGATATTTCTCTGGTCTAAAGCCCCTCCCTCTATATGTCTGGCATAGCTGCTCTTAGTCCATGAGCCAGACTGATCACTGATCACAATCGAAGAGGTGGGCACATTCTTGTTACTATTTTCTTCGTCCTATATATGTAAACATTCATTATTGGCATGATAACCACTGCAGACTGGCAGCTTAATCATGCATTGAATATTTGGACCCCTATAGCAGAAATGTGAGAACTGTGTATGGTGCCTGTTTGGTACTATGGGGTTTGTTGACTACTCAGGCTGCCTAAATCAATCAAATATGTTCTTAAGATATTGATGAACTGAAACAATGGTATTATTGGCTACCCAGATCAAATATGAGGCTGTTAAAACTTTTTTTTTTTTTATTCTGCATAGGCGGGAATCAAAATAGAAAATGTCTGTTTTGTATCTATTCACATCAGAGTAATTAGGTAATATTTACATAATTTCAGACAGCACACGTTTTACCTTTCACCGGGTTCCAGATGTATATGTAGGCTGTAGCCATTATAGTTTTGGAGATATACTCATTTTAATATGTGTATGTCATTTTAGGCAGAATTTCCATAAGATCTTAGAAGGTTAATTTGTATCAAGATTCCTGTTGTAATAATGGCCATTCATCGTAGAATGCAATGGTGGAATGTTGCTACCATCATGGATGGGATGGGAGACAGTGTCTGTAATGCTCTGGTTGGCATGCATGCATACACCAGATGTGATACTTTGAGTGCCTTTGCAGGCCGTGGGAAGCTTGGAGCTTTGAGGCTTATCACAAAATCAGAGCATTTCCAAGAAGTGTTCCTTGAGCTGGGATGGTCCTGGGAATTATCCACTGACCTGTTCAAGAGGCTGCAAGCATCCACATGCAAACTGTACTCAGCACCTGCGACGACAGAGGACATCAACACAGCCCGTTACCAGCTTTTCTGGGCACCGCGTGGGGAGCTTGAATCTAGCCAGCTACCACCATGCAAGGACTGCCTCTTTATTAGGGTTGGGCATCGTTTGGATTTGAACGATTCCGGTTCCGATTCCAATTCTCCATATCGATTCCTGTTCTAAACAATTCTTGATTCCGATTATTTGAGGTGCAGGTCAAAACCGGTCACAGCTTATTTTGCAGGAGATTTTTTTTTTTTTTTTGAAAAGTTTAAAGAAATTTCATACTATTCACATTTTCAGTTGACTTGATACAGTTTAATTTGGTTGCTGTACTGTAACTACGGTATTAATTAACAAAGTGAAAAAAGAAAAAAGAAAAAAAGAAAATTTTATAATCGAAATTAAGAATCGAAATGCAAATATGTTACTTCCGGTTCCAGAACCGGAAGTTAGGAACCGGTTCCTATTAGAACCGGTTTTCGGTGCCCAACCCTACTCTTTATGCATGCTAACTACCAGGCTGGCATCTGGAGAGGTAGTCTCCAGCAGCATCTGCAAGTCCGAAGCCCAGTTGAACATGGCTGGTCCAGAAATGATGATGGTCAGTAGGGATGCCCCGATCGATCGGCCACCGATCGTTATCGGCCGATAATCAGTATAAATATGCAATCGGGGAATTCCGATAATTAGTCATATTTGCCGATCGCGGAAACTGATCAAGTGGATATCTCACTCGCTTGTCTCAGACGCACAGGACCTGCAAACTGCTCCTCCTCCCTAGCCCCGCCCGTACCCGTGTAGAGTTTGTAAACATGGAGGAGGCGGACCTCCTCTGCTGAGTCTAGATAGTGCATTCGACCTGAGCTAACGTTAGCTACCTAGCTATCGTTACTGTTTAAACAAAATTACCCAGTCAAATTACGTCACATCGCTTGCACCCGCCCTGCTGTTCTTAGCACCAATCGGCAAGCGCGTATTCATTTTTTACTTCCGCCATTGGAGAGCTCAATGACAACAACAATGGCAGCGGTAGCTCGCCGCGGCCGACGTTTAGCTTTTAGCTCCACAGAATGACTAAACGACTGGAGGCATAATGATTTTACTGCAACGGATGTTATAATAAAAGCCTTTCCATACATCTGTCTGATTGAAAACGTTATTAACAGACCGCAGAATGGGCACAACTGAGTCAGCACGGGCTGAGATATGAACGACTAATGCTTGCTATATCTAGGTCGACCTCGGTCGTTGCTATGTAAATACGCTGATGTTATTGAAAGTCTATATAACGTTAATGCCACAAAACGAATGCCTTTGTTATCATAAGTAGTAACTTTTGATGCAGTAATGTGTGTGTGGGGCGGCGCTGTTCAAAAGTGTCAACGTGTGGACCAGATTGACGCGACACAAGCCTCTTGGGCAAAACATCACGATATCCACGATACGTTTAAAAAGTGTATCGTTAATGAACTGTACCCGATATTTATATAATATCGTCACAGCCCTAGCTCGAATTGCTTTTTGCCCTAAACATAAATAATAACGTCTGTAGTTATACTGTACATCTGGAACTTAATGAAAGGCAAGACTTGTGAGATTTCAAATATGGTTTCTAAAATAATGAAGATATTAGCCAATTACTCTACTGTGAATAGATAGATACACAACAAAAAAATATAATTTGGATTTCCACCTATGCAGAATTTAAAGGAAGACGGTTGTAGCAGCCTCAGATTTGATCTGGGCAACCAATAATACCATTGTTTCTGATTTAGGCAGCCTGAGTGTTGTGAAGGATCAGATTAAACCGAATATGTATATTTATTTATGTATATATATTTAATTGTATTTGTATATCGTTTGATATCCCCTGTATATTCCTTGTACAATATGCATTGAATATCCCTTTAGTCTACTAAACAGCCCATAATAGTTTCATTCTACCATTGGACGAGAACCTGGCGCCAGGTTGCCATACCCCTAGGTCCAAGTTCAATCGTGCCGCCTAACATGTCGTGGCAAGCCCCGGTTCCGCGCAGGAATATGTCGGGCGAAATACGAATGGTACTATTTGTTCATAGCGCATATATATATGGCGCAAGTAAAGTAGAACTTTCCTTTTTAGTCCAGTTCTTTACCCTCCAACAGAGTGACAGACGCAAAGCCTCCCCACGACGCACGTGTGGTGTAGTAAGGCCTACTTGGCCCCAGAATAGGCATTGAGATATCGTGTAGATTAATAGTTGAATAGTCATAGTTTGGCACTATACCGTCGAGTTTCAAGTTTCAAGTTCAAGTTTCAAGTTTCTTTAATAGTTGTCATACAGAAGTACAGAATACTTTTGTACAAAATGCTTCTTACTGTTGCGCTCCAGAGACTGTGCATGACAAGGTAAGTATGAAATAAAAACATAGTAAAAATTAGAAGTAAAAAAAGAGGTCACAGTGTTCAGTTTAGACATATGTACAATGTTCGTAGACGTAGTTACCATACAATATACAATACTGTGCAGTGTACTAATATACAATACTATATAGTGCAAGGCATAAATGGACGAGGTGCAGTTTAGGTACAATTCACAGTAGGTGTACGAGTTGTAGTGCAAATCCTTTATCAATAAATATAAAGTGTAAGTGTGTTTGTGTGATCTAAAGTGTGGAGAGTGGGTGCTGCAGTGTGTTGTTGTTTGAGTGAGTGTGTGCGTGTGGGTGTGTGTGCTGTGTGCATTTGATGGTTGTTGCATAGTGATTATTGTTCGTTTAGCGATTATTGTTCGTTTAGCAGCCTGATGGCCTGGGGATAGAAGCTCCTTCTGAGTCTTTCTGTGCTCGCCATAAGACTCCGGTATCGCTTGCCTGACGGCAGCAGTTCAAAGAGGCAGTTGTTCGGGTGGCTCGAGTCCTTAATAATTCTCTTAGCCTTCCCCTTGCACCGCTTGTTGTAAATGTTCTGGAGGGTGGGAAGCCCCCCTCTAATTGTGCGTTCGGCTGAACGTGTCACTCTTTGTAGTCTGCTACGGTCTTGTGCAGTGCTATTCCCAAACCAGGAGGTGATGTTGCCGGTCAGGATGCTCTCTATTGTACATGAGTAGAAGTTCCTAAGGATCTTCTGACTGACTTGGAACTTCCTTAGGCGCCTGAGGAAGTAGAGGCGTTGTCGTGCCTTCTTCACAACACTGTCAATGTGTGTGGTCCATGTCAAGTCCTCGGATATGTGGGCTCCGAGGTACTTGAAACTGTTCACTCTCTCAACTGGTGCCCCGTCGATGCTGAGGGGGCTGTAGTCCTTGACCCCCGACCTCCTGAAGTCCACAATCATCTCTTTTGTTTTGCTGACGTTCAGGGAGAGGCAGTTCTCCTGACACCACTGTGACAGGTTCTCTACCTCTTCCAGGTAGGCCCTTTCGTCGTTGGCAGAGATCAGGCCCACCACTACTGTGTCATCAGCAAATTTGATGATGGTGTTGTTGTTCCGCTGTGCTACGCAGTCATGTGTGTACAGGGAGTAGAGGAGGGGGCTCAGAACACAGCCCTGGGGGGCCCCTATGTTGAGCGTGATGGATGAGGAGGTGCAGTTGCCGGCTCTTACCACCTGGGGTCTGCCCGTCAGGAAGTCCAGGACCCACTGGCACAGGTCATAGTTCAAGCCCAGGTCCCTGAGCTTGGCTATGAGTTTGGAGGGGACTATGGTATTGAATGCTGAGCTGTAGTCGATGAACAGCATTCTCACATAGTTCCCCTGCCTCTTGTCCAGATGTGATGCTGCTGTGTGCAGCACATGGGCTATGGCGTCCTCCGTGGACCTGTTGGGGCGATATGCAAATTGCAGAGGGTCCAGGTTGATGGGGAGGGAGGAACAGATGTAGCCCTTCACTAGCTTCTCAAAGCACTTCATGGCTATGGAGGTGAGGGCTACAGGGCGGTAGTCGTTGAGGCAAGCGGGCGTAGATTTTTTGGGTACAGGGATGATGGTGGACTTCTTCAGACAGGTGGGGATGACGGCCTGTTCCAAGGACAGGTTGAAGATGTCAGTGAATACCGGGGCCAGTTGGTCGGCACAGACTTTTAGGACGCGGCCGGGGATGCCGTCCGGTCCTGCTGCCTTCCTGATATCCACTTTTTTAAAGATCCGTCTCACCTCATGCTCTGGTACCCTGAACACTGAGTCTCCATCAGCAGACCCCCCCCCCCCATTGCCGTGGTTTGTAGGCTGGTGTTGTTATTCACAGCCTCAAACCTCGCATAGAAGGAGTTGAGATCATTTGCTAAGGAGATGTCACTGTTCAGTTTGAGGGGGGTTCCTTTGTAGTCTGTCATTGTTCTGAGGCCCTGCCACATGCCTCTAGAGTCAGCCTGTTCAAACTGAAGTTCAACTTTATCCCTGTAACGCCGTTTTGCCTCTATTACTGCTCTCCTGACGTTGTATCTTGCCATCTTGTGTTCTTCCATGTTGCCTGTCACCAGCCCGGTGTTGTATGCTGATGTGCGCACTTTCAGAGCCTCACGGACGGATTTGTCTACCCAGGGCTTTTGATTTGGGTAGATATTAATTTTGGTGGAGGGGATTATTACTTCTACCTGAGTACAGACATAGTCAATCACCGTTTCGGTGTATTCGTTAATATTGGCTGTGTTATCACGGAATACACTCCATTCTGTGCTTCCCAGCACTGCTTGGAGTGACTCCACTGACGTCACGGCCCAACGCTTAACCTCTCGCGAGACCACCGGCGTTCGCTTGAGACTCTGTCTGTACTTCGGCAAAAGAAAGATGGCGGCGTGATCGCTTTTACCGAATGGACTAAGAGCCTGTGACTTGTACCCATTCTTAAATTGCGAGTATACATGGTCTAATATGTTCTCGCCTCTGGTGGGACAGGTCACATGCTGATAGAAATTCGGCAGCACCTTTTTAAGACGCGCGCTGTTGAAATCCCCCAAGACCAAAATGGCAGCGTCAACATTAGCTGCCTGGAGTTTGTTTACCTCGTCGTGAAGTTTTGAAAGTGCGACCCCAGTGTTCGCGTGTGGTGGAATGTACACTCCGATGAGGATGATGGACGTTAACTCTCTTGGGAGGAAGAAGGGTCGACATTTTATCGTGATAAACTCCAGGTCTGGGGAGCAGTGGTTAGACAGTTCCTTTGTGTTGCCTACATCGCACCACTCCTTGTTTATCATGAAGGCAATGCCGCCTCCTTTCTTCTTTAATGACTCTTCTGCCGTCCGGTCTTTGCGGAGAACGAAGAAATGGTCTGCCGGTTCTATTGCGTGATTCGGGACATCTGGACTCAGCCAAGTTTCTGTGAAACAGAGGACGTTACAATCCCGAATGTCCCTCTGGAATTGGATCCTTGCTCTGATGTCGTCCAATTTGTTTCCTATCGATTGCACATTGGCCAACAATATGCTGGGCAATGTGGTTCTGTGTCGTTTGGACCTCAGTCTGTTCCGGACCCCGGCTCTCTTTCCTCGTCTTCGCGGCGGCTTCTTGGCGTCTTGGCCATGGCCGGCATAACAAAGGATCTCGGCGGGCCATTTCTGCTGTTCAGCGATCCGATCCAGAGAGCAATCCAAACGGTAAGTTTTTCTTAATCCAATGTCAATGATTGACTGACGGTCATACACATATAATGCACCAACAGTTGGTGCAAATAAAACTCCTAATACTATAAAAATTAACAAAATAAAGCACAGTCTCGTCGGAGCGATCAGAAACGATCCTCCTAACCTAGAGTTGGACGTATTCTATTAAGCTAATAATAGTCTATTTATGTATGGTGCATCGTTCGGTTAGAGTTCTAAAGTTATCAGTACCCCCATCGTTCCTGACGTTATCTGGACGCTTAACCAGGCTGGTCAGACCCCTAGTGGTGATTGCATCCGAGGAGCTCCGGGCCAAGAGCGACTGGACCTGTATAATGGATTACTCTACCCGGACGACGGCGAGCCTTCCACGGCTTGGATTATGCTTTGTGTGCTTTGATTATTCCATGGATAAAGGCCAACACTGCGGAGTGTTGGAACTACCCCCCGGAGAGGACTCCAGGTGAGACGGCGCTCGACACCAGTGAGGTCGCCTCACGTCTCTCCGTTGTGGACCGGCAGCTACCGTCCACAGAGGGTCCAGCTGTATTCGTCTGCGGTCCGAGGTTCTGTGGGCACCGTGTCCAAGACTTTGGATTCTCCCAAGACACCGTCGGCCAGATGGGATACCGCCAGCGGCTTCTCTAACCCCCCCCTCCTACTGTCTTACAACCAGCGGGACCCCCCCCCCCCCCTTAGTGTATCCAGCTATAATCATTTAAGTACCATCGCTATCGTTTTCCTAAATATTCCAGGTTGTATACTTACTCCCTGCGTAACCAGAGATTGGACATTCAATGTTGATTTACCTACGAATACTCATTTGCCATAAAAGTGCATATTTCATATTTCAAATCATAAATGTAATTAAGTGATCGTTGTATACACCTTTTGCTGTATTAAACCTTCGATTTGGTACATTTGTGTGGATTCGTTTCATCAGGTGGGAAAGTGTTCATCATACTTATATCTTGTACTGGGTGGCCAGAAGTTAAAGTACATGAGGTAGTGGTATTAAATATCATATCTAACAATACAGTCAGGGAATTGTACCCCTCAGTTACAATTGGTCCTTCGAGCCGGAGGGTAACTAGTGTAATATTAATATAGTGTTATTAATATAGAAATGGCCTATGATGAACACTCCACGAAACGATCCTCCTAACCTAGAACGCCCGCGGCGCAGACGACAGACACCTCAGTACTTAGAGGCTTACACTGTCAGTCAACTACCTAGCCTTCGACAAACGGTAAACGCGGTAAAAGTAGAAAGTAAAACTATGTCTGACCTTAACGACCAGGTTTCCCCGACCACAGAGGCCCTAGTAGGTCCTAATGTAACTGACCAAGCTCACGGTGGGGACCAGGAGGGAATTGACATGCCTTTACCCCCCGCCACTACCCAAGAAGTAGTCCCCGACCAGCCCCGGGAGGAAGACAACCCTACAGAGAGAGAACTCTGCACGGAAGAAGAGGAGGAGAGCGCCGAGGAACTAGAGCTCCAGGACTCCCCAACGAGTACCCCCAGGAGCGGCTCACGCAGGAGCGGCTCACCTCCACTACCGCCCTCCCCCAACGAAGCGGAGAGGATACTACAACAGGCGTTCCTCGTCAGCCTGACAGCCTCTACCGAACGCGATCGTCTCCAAGCACAGACGCTTAGCGAGCGCGAACAACTCCAAGCGCAACAACGGAGCGAAGAAGAGCGCATACGCCTGGAGATGAGACGCCTTCAGATGGAAGAGAATATGGCAAGAGACCGAGCAGACACCCAGCGTGCCGCTGCCGGTGCCCAAAGAGACGCAGAGCGCGAACTCGCTCTCATCCAGCGCGAAGCCGAGCGCGACAGGATACAAGCCGAGCGCGACAAGCTACAAGCGCAGCTAATGGAGCAGCTGATCAAAAGGACAACTCCCTCTCCCTCCGCCAGGGGTTCAAGGAACTCGTCGAGACAACAGTCAAGGGCAGCGTCACCACAACGAGCAAGCGACCCTGAACTTGACCAACAGACTGAGTCTAGACCCCCCGCAGACCCCCTTCCCAAACCGGTCCAAGCGAGACCCAGCTACAAGGAAGGAGCGGCATACACTGCGGAGAAGCTAAATAAACGATTACAGGATCTGGAGGATCTGATAGAGGAAGAAGAGGGAGAGGAGGAGAACCAAGCCCGACGACAGCACAGTACTCCACCGGACCAGGAGGCCCCATACAGTCCAGGCTATACCCCCGCGGCGCTGCGCTACAGACCCCCGACTCTATTCACGAGTGAGCACGACGCACGACCAGCCCCGAGGAACAGCACCTGGACCAGCGGGCCATGGTACCCTGCCAGTACCAGCCCACAGCGAGGCGCAAGAGGGGACTCGCCCAGGAGGTCTCTCCCCCAACGCTCGCCGATGTATCAGCCATCCACGGCATCATACAATGCCACACCGTCATTCCCAGACTTCGCCTATGAGAGTCGAGCACAGTACACGGAGCTCCGGATGTGCTTAGAGACAATGATGGTGGATGTCGCTGATGAACGCCACAAGTATGCAATATTACTGAAGCACCTGAAAGTACCGCGAGCGCACAATATAGCGCTAGCCTATGCTACCTCTTCGACCCCATACACAGCGGCCCTTGCAGCGCTGGATCAGAGATATGGACGTATATGGGATTACGTTGTTGGGGAAAATGTGTATGAGGTGGACTAGTTTAATATAGGTCAACTAGCAGTGCTGAAAGACGGTCTGGCTGACGTTCTTAAAACAATTTAGAACAGATGGACATTTCAGTACGGCATGTTGTGTGCTGGTAATCTCGTACATTGTGTGCTTTCATATCTTGTTATTTTCTCTCTTTCACACAGGCACAGCACACACACACAGACACACGGACACACACGTACACAGACACACACAGTCGCACAGATATACACAGGGATTAAAGCAAAAAAAAATCTCCTGACTGAACTTTTTTTCTGGCCAAGTCATATTCTTATTTTAACCTCTACTGTATTTTTAATAGCGTTAGCGTTTTAAGGGAGCCTACTTGTAGAGCGAGCCTACTGTCCTGACTGTGACTATAGAGACCCTACTGTTGTGTGCTGGAGAGCGTGAATGCAAGTCTTGTGGCTAGCTTCTGATTGATGGCGAGCTAGCACCCCTCCCCACTTTGAACCATGAACTAAATGGCTTGTTATCATACAAACAAGGGACTAAACACGTTTCGCAATTATGCCACAACAACAATGGACAGTCTCCTCCCCACCGTTTGTATATATTTATTTACCACCCACTCACTCACCCCCTCCTAATGTACAGTCTCCTCCTCATCATATGTATATATTTACTGTTAGGATCTCTGGGTAACAGTACTGTATATTTGCATATCGTATATGTGACAAATGTAACAGTACTATTACTATATACCTGTAAGGCATGTATGTCCCTATGTCATAAATGTCATGATGTCATGTGTATGTTGTGTATGTCATAAATGTCACTATGAATTGAAAATGGGGGACCCTGATGATGTAAACAAGACAAACGCCTTTCTCTGGTCTACATCCCCTTAACAATTGTGTGTATTGCTACTGGATTTACAAGATCCAGAGTGAATGAATGAATGAAAACTTTATTTAATACACGAGACCCTCTTCTTGGGACCAAGTAAGGTTTTGTCGATAATCCAATGTATAGTTACAACCCCCCCCCCATCCCACCCAACCACCTCCAATGTACAGTTTCTTCGTCAAATGTATATACTCTTTTTAGACTATTTTTGTATCACAAACAAACAATAGGCTACTGTATTTGTAAATCTGGTATGTCATAAATGTATAGATGTAGCAGTATTGTCTATCTGTATGTCATGTGTGTCATATATGTTATGATGAACTGAAAATGGGGGACCCTGATGTAAACAAGACGAAAGTCTTTCTCTGGTCTGCATCCCCTTAACAATTGTGTGTATTGAGCTGTACTGTACCCATTCTGCAATCTGTTAATAACAATCAATCAATATTTAACAGATTGCAGAATGGGTACAATACAGTACAGCTCAATACACACAATTGTTAAGGGGATGCAGACCAGAGAAAGACGTTCGTCTTGTTTACATCAGGGTCCCCCGTTTTCAATTCATAGTGACATACATGACATACAGGTATATAGTAATGTTACATTTGTGACATATATGATATGCAAATATACAGTACTGTTACCCAGAGATCTCCCGGACAAATGGGAGAAAGACGTTTATTGAGCTTAAAAACAATTGATACCGCAAATAACGTTCTGATTAACAAAGTCATTCGTTTTGTGGCATTAACGTTATCTAGATTTATCAACATTCATACATTTATCAGAAAGCGAGCGGCGCAAGCACACACACAAAACACCACCAACAACAACAACAACGACAACAACACACTGCTTGTCGCGTAAATAACGTTCTGATTAACAAAAGGCATTCGTTTTGTGGCATTCACGTTACCTAGATTTATCAATAGCAATAGTAATATATATGTTTCTTTAGACTAGAATAAGTCAAATGAACTTACGGTCTCGTAAAAAGTTGCCGCATGGTGTTGATGAGTCAAGTTTACTCGCGAGTAGAGCTAGACGCTAGAGAGTCTCAAAATGGGCGCTTCCCATTGGTGCTGAGCACAGCGGAGGCGGGTGAAAGGGCTGTAAACTCAGAACAATCTCGCCTTCTGGTTGGTTGCATTTGCCTGAGAAATCCGTCACGACTCCAAATCAAATGACGGAATCTCCAAATCAAATGGACGGATATCCGTCCCAAGACGGAACGCTTTAATGCCTGTATACACACCGACAC